>NW_015971541.1:1412574-1543596 GCF_000182565.1 Spizellomyces punctatus DAOM BR117 | reverse complement strand
GTCGCATCCGTTGTTAACCCTTCTGCCGGCTCAGTGAAGGGTCCGGTGGAGGAGTATCTTGATCTGATTCTTGAACTGACTTGTGGGGGACTCAAATACTGCCCTATACTCTGGGACGCGCCATATACTCGGACTTATAGCCGGCAACCGAGGTTATGATTTTGACCTTCGGTCTGTTTTGAGCGCCCCAACAACACCTACGTCGATTTCTCCAAGGATGAGCGTTAATGCAGGATATAATGCCAATGGGAACCACGTACCGGTGGTACAGGCCCCGCCGGCAGAACTAGTACAGAGATTGAAGGCCGCTTCTATGCTCCAAAATCCCCTAAAAGACTCGAATTCAAAAGCACCTTCAGCATCTTCAAACTCGATCCGCAAAAGCTTACCACGATCCATCCGCATAAATCCCCTTGTTCAGGTCCTCATATTGAGACGAGTTCTTCTTCTCACGGATGGTCGGGACAAGGTGATGAAGGTCATCCAATACGGACTCAAGACTGCAATGTGGCTTCACATATTGGACGCCAAACGGCATCCCACCCTCCATTCGCATGCCAATAAAACCGTCTCACAGTTTTCGATGACCCGCAAAGTCATTCGGCTATTTTACTGGTTGAATTCCTTAGATGAATTTGTAGAGCTGGCGAAAGAACGGCATTTTGGGATGTCATCAGCCGTGACGCCAACGGAGAAGCTAAGGCAGTTCCTGGCGGTTTTCAACGCTATTGTCGGGATCGTGAATGGGTGGGCAGATGATTTGGTAGTCGCTGGAAAGATGGGCATCGTGGACAAACCACTGTACAACCGCGCAACAATCCTTGCAGATCGACTCTGGTATGTTAGTATATTCATCGACGCTCACGAGAATGTGCACGGCACAGCGGCAATACGGCGAAAGCTAGTGGCATGTCGCGCCGATGATGAGTCCAAGAGGAAAGAGCTGGAAAGCAAGTTATATATGCAGAAAGTGTCGTTTGCCAAACTTATGGCAGACTTTGTTTTCTGCACCATAGATGTCTTCCACTTGGGAGACAAAGGTATTAGCGACGGATGGCAGGCAGTATCCGGTTTTCTCGCGGCGTTATTGGGCACCTACAAAGTTTGGGTAAAGCATCGCTAGAGCATTACGATCTGTAATTATTTATTTGTGCTGTAATTAGTGTCTCTTTTCTTTGTTAGACTCTTAAAACAGAGACTGTTCCCCTGACTGCTTTGTCCAAAAGTTTGCCATTGCAAAGAAACCGTGCAATGGCCGAATTTAAATCGAGACATGTCACCCGAAGCAAGGAATGGTCCTTCTATCAGGAAATCTATTTGTCCAGGACTGTCGCAAACGGTATCATACAAACTTTCTTTCCGAGAGCCCCAGCGACGTGGTTTACATGAAAGGACGCTCAACCTCCCAAGCACTGTTGGTCAGAAACTCTTTCGGCGCCTCCACCTCAGCCTAGCTCCCCAGTAGGAAGGTGAGCATCCGAAAAAAAGAATTAAAAAAGGGGTACCGATACATACCCGCTGGAAGTTAACATTTCCAGTCAGCCGGCTGTCCCGCTCCATCATCCGCCTGTCCCATCTGTCCACGCTCCAGCGCTTCGGCTGTGTCGAGCAAAAAAAAAAAAGTACAGGTAAGCAAAAGCGTCGGACAACGGCTCGGCATGCTCCGACGTTGTAACGCACCTTTCCCCAGTTCTCATACTCTTGGTATTTCTTGACACCCCACCTCATTGTCACACCGAGGACGCCGATAATCATCAACGGAAAGAGGGGTTGGATGGGCACGAGCCATCTTTGGCGGGAGGCAGGGGCCGACATTGGTGATTTCGTTTACGGGCCACGAACGGGAGGAACAAGTGAAAACTTGACGAGGTTCAAATAGTAACGTCGCTTGGGTGTAGGGCTATTGCAGTGCAGCGCGGAGTAAAGGCACTTGCAAATGGATTTTACCTTTGGTGAGGTCAATGTTCTCGTCGGCCAACATGGCTTGGACCGCGATCTTGCATCCAGAAAAAGTCGCGATTCCAACCGAAATAGCCAATTATCGGATTGGCGTTGCTCCCTTCAATACAAAACGCTGCAGCTTTACACGCATATGGTGGTAGGACTTAAAAGACAAGTACCATTAACCATTGCTTGCAGTTGGTCTGCAATAGATACAGGAGGATGGAGATTGACATAGCAGCCCATTCAGTAGTGTCCAGGATTATTGAGTCCTACGTTCCGTACTTACAGCTCGGAACCTAGTGAAGTACCATCACCACCATCACGAATATCATGATGACCAATGTCCTTATCGAGCGGTTTTGCCAATGCCGGTATAAGGAGAAATAAGCATCATATAATTAAATTACAAACTAACCTATACGATCATGAATTCAAAACAAAAAAGCACACTTCATATACGCCAAATCGGGGAACGCAAATATCCAACGCCATAACAGCATCATGCACAGAATTCCACCACCCGTCATCGTTTACCACCAAAAGTCCGCTCCGCTCCCTCTTTCAATTCCTGCCAAAACATTGTCAGCTGGCTGTCCGTAACCAGCATCGCACAAAATGATATCTCCGTACCTTTTTAAACTCTTCCATGAACTATTGAAGCGGCAAGATCGAACAACCAGGTCAGTACAAACATCGAGTGCACCTGTACGAACAGCCAAGTTGAACAGATGCTAGCGCACGTACCGTCATCATCTTTTCCTTTGTCTCATACATCGTTTCCGGATTCGAGAGCTCACTTTGAAACTCTTGCGCCCTTCGGGCACCTTCAGTGTCACAGCGAGAGTTAACACCAGCGTAGCTTGTCTCGTCATGGCTTTCCTCTCCAAGTACCTTTGCCACTCAATTCTGATATCTTCTGTTCTGTAGTCACCGCAAACTTTTGAAATAGCCGGTTATTGGCCAGAGTTTCGACAAGATGGGCGTGTAAGGCTTGTCTCCAGGGAATCATTCTGTGGGATGTTCTTGTTTAGAAGCGGGTGAGGTGAGCGAGGAAACTGTCACTGACTGCATTTTGATCAGGTCAGCGACTGGATCAATGTTGCCATGGCAGTAAGCATGCCACACGTGACTCGACCGGTAGTGACCCCAGCCGTTGACGGCCTCGTCCAGCGCACTGAATGTTGCAGCGCTATCACCAGAAACACGGCCAAAAATGGACCCAGACGACATTGACAATATGGACTTTGACATACCCGCCCATCTTCTCAATGCACAGCAACAGGCGGGTCCATCAGGTTCAGGGTCTGCTCAAACTCGATCACAACCGCGAATGGTCGCTGTAGATCCCTCCATCCACGAGACTGCCAAGAGGTGATACTGCGAAATATTTTGTATATAGGGATTGGGCATATATCTGTATTCTTATGGAGTATCTTCCTCGGAAATAGTTGGACGACATTGTATCCTGTATATCTTGACCCAACCAAGCCCCAACGTCGTCTGGCCAAAACCCTTTGTCCCTCCGCTCCCTCCGCCATTTACATGTCAGAATGCGTGCGCCTGCTTAACCTCCCCGCTGTTCTCGACCCCGAGAAGCGACATCCCGCCGATCCTCTCGTATTTGGTCGAATTAAAGTGCAGATAAAGCACTCGGCCACCAAAAAGCCACTGAATCCGAACGTTACCAGCAAACTGGGATTGCTGAGAGAGATTGCAAAGATGTATGCTGAGGTGGAGGAGAGAATGAAGAAGGAAGATCCGAGGATCGTGGCTATGGCCGCTGCAAGCCGAAGTGAGGTGTCCAAGACAATTCAAGAGTTGGCGAAAGACGCTGCGAAGGAGAGTGGAAGTGGTTCAGGAGGTGGCAAAAAGAAAGGAAAGAAGAAGTAGATTGTTTGCAAATCTATCGAACAAAAGTTTTTGCAATTTTCATGCATTTTATTTAATTTACTGGAAAAATGATGAGTTGCATCCCAGAATGTGCAAGTATTATCAACCCAGCTCAATATGGCGTTTGTTCGAACAAGAAACTGACGCTCTCCCCATTGTGTATCCGCCTGATGGCTTCCGCAAACACTCCAGCAATGTCAAACACTTTGATCTTGTCACAATGTGCCAGATGATCCTGCTGGGGAACGCTGTTGCTCACCACCACCTCGTCAATGGTCGAGTTCTTGATCCGTTCGAGGGCATTCCCGCTGAGGATTCCATGAGTAATTAGCGCATAGATCTTGGTAGCCCCACTCTTCGTCAATAACGTGGCAGCCCGCGTAATTGTAAATGATGTATCAGCAATATCATCAACCAATATGCACACCCTATCCTTGACATCTCCAACCAGGATCAATTCCGAGCCAGCAGCCACCCGCCGCTCTTTGTGAATCAATGCAAAATCCACGTTGAGCTTGTCGGCAATGACCGTGGCCCTTGAATCAACAGATTAGTGCCATGATTACCTTTCGGAGATGACGAGCGAGAAAATGACATACCTCTTCGCACCACCTGCATCAGGAGACACAATAACGGCGTTCTGAAAATCTGGTATTTTCTCCTTGATATACTTTATCATCAAGGGCTGGCCGTATAGGTTATCCACAGGAATGTCAAAAAATCCTTGAAATTGAGGATCGTGGAGGTCCATAGTAATAATGTGATCCGCGCCTTTGGCAGGTCGAGCGTGGCACCTTAAGTTGACGCACATGAAAGGTGCCATGGCTTACATGGACTTACCAGCTGCCATCAGCATGTTTGCTATCAGTGTACCGCTCCTCGCTGTCCAGTGTTTGTAACCTCCATTACCCGATCCAGGTCCAGGTGTACAAGTCCCGGTCTGAAGAGGTCGGTCAGCCGGCGGTTGTGGGGCAAGCGGATGCACAGCGACATTGGAGTGCGAGCGACTAATACTCGACACACGACCTCCACCGTCAAGAGACAGGGTAGATTCGGTGCGAAGATGCCTGAGCTTCGGCGCGGGAAGTGGTGTATCGTCCTCATCTGGGAATGATAAGCTGCTCATGGATTTCTCAAAGATCTCTGGCTGGGGCGGGGTGTCGGTAGAGTTGGCAGTGGACGAGTCAGAGTTTGGTGGAGGGCTAGGGAGCGATGAAGGTTTTATAGGTGACTGCAATTGACCGTCATACATTGTGCCAAACTTGTCATCATCACGCTTTGCCACACGAGACGAAGGCACACTATTCCTCTTATACGGCGTTTCCGGTTGACGGGCATATGGAAAGCATGGAATGACAGCGGTGACTTTCCTACACATTTACATGAGTAAGCGTCTTACAAAGTCTGGATAATATGGAAGGCGTTATGAACAATTGGGATTTGCATAACGTACTTTGCACTGGCGGTCTTGCAGGCAGCAATCATGATCAGCATTTCGACAAAGTTATCGTTCACATTTCCGCAGCCAGATTGGATGATATATACATCTTGTTCTCGGACGGACTCTCCGACCTCCACATTCGTCTCCTTGTTTGAAAATTTTGACAATGTCGCCCTTCCTTGCGGGATGCCTAGTCGCTGACATATGTCCTGTGCCAACTGCGGGTGACTCGAGCCCGCCAGAATGGAAATGTTGCGCATGGCAAGGAGGAGTTCTGGAAAATTGAAGTGGAATGTGTGATCTCGCCAAACCGAGCACAACTGTTGAATGAGTTGGACGTTCAATGAGAATGGGCGCAGCCAGTCGCTAAGCCGTGGCGCATGCTCTCATCAGCATCTGAGCGATCGCTCCATGCATTATCACCTTCTTGGAACAAGCAGGACTGGCTTGACATTGCAACAGCCCAATGTTCATATTCTGTCAGGCCTCCATCACATATCGGCCGACATTGGTCGAAGCTACATGTTCACGCTGCAAAGCGACCAATCTCCATCACCCTTGAGCCCAAATAAGTTGGAATCCCTATCGCGTCGGATGCACACGAATTACCTTCTTTAGAGTCGCTTCCAGACCAGGAGTAACGGGGGCGTCCATATTCAAAGCTTATTGACACTTGGCATTCCTGTACAGTCCTTGTTTAGAGTTTAAAAACATTCCCCCAAACATTTTAAAAACAAACACACGGCAACAAGAAGCCCTGCTGACAGCTTGTGTGACAAATGTCACATGTTCCGAACCAGGCGGCGTGGGTATCGTAATCATTGCAAACGAGTATCGCAAGTGCCACTATCGCTAGCGTTAGCCGCCCCCCGCATCCTCCACAGCCGTCTGATTTAACCTTGTCCTGCGAGAGATCCCGATTCCTTTAACGCTGGCGCACGTACTTGCATCGGTCGCAAGTCTAGGGTACTCCTGGGCTGAAGTCGGCGGAGTCTTCCTGTGAGTCACCGCGACGCATTGCCCTTTGACTTTGGAGGTGTGTTTCTGGACGGTTGGTTGGACGCCTAGCCTCCTGAGAGCACTCTGTGCGTAACGAAGCGGAGTAATCCTTGTGAAGCATACGCTGGAAAGTCTTGAGCGGTGTACGTAACGCGCGTTCGAGATTTTCGTGCCCGTAGCGCTTGAGGACTATTGCCGGGCTTCGCTAGAGGCGTTTGCAAAATCTTTCGTGAATCATACCCGACTACCTTTAGCTAACAAACGTCTGTACATTTTTTTTTCAGCAAATTGCATATTGTCACGGGCTGAGCGCCCTATTTCAGCAATCGTATATAGCTTTGCATCTGCCACCCCACTTTGAATTTTCGATATACCGATAAATATGGTGGATGCACCAGAATCAGCGACCAATACGGTCAGCGAGGGCGAAAAGGCGCCACCTCACACCCTTGTTGTAAATGACAAAGTTCCAGACGACAAGGTGAACCTGCGCTTCCTGATGATATCGGGGCAGAGGACGGACGTTTTTTTGGAGCCAAATGACACGGTTCAAGTCGTCAAGAGAAAAATATATGCCGTGTGGCCTAGAGGTACGTCGGAGGAAAGAAAAGCTGAAAGAAAAGCACAGGACATTGGACTGGAGCTTGGTTTCGCGATGTTATGCCGTGCATCGGTGTTTAAGCGTCCAATCTCATGATTCTGAATGCATATTCCATCCTACAGAGTGGGCTAGCGAGACACCTGAGGCACCTGAAAACTTGCGGATTTTGCATCATGGGCGATTTTTGGAAGAGCCCAAGACGCTAGCTGGTGGGTGAGCAACTGCAACTGTAGCACAAAACGCCATGTCGCTCAGACCCTGTCCTCTCAATGTAAACCCAGAATATAAAATTCAGCCAGGCCAAACGACTACTGTCCACCTTCTGGTCAAGCCAACTCCTCAAACGGAAGATAATTGTACGTACTGGTCAATCACTGCTGATGGGATGGATGTCATACTCCCATGTTAACGCACCTTTTTTTGCATCAAACTAGCGGGCGAAAAACCAAGGCAGGCAGCTGAAGAAGGCGGCGTTTGCCGCTGCTGTACGCTGCTTTAGCAGGAAAGACTCTGCGCGCACGTGTGTCGTAGTCGAGCTACGAGATGGTGGGCCTGGATATGGCGTTTGATGATCCTGTGGATATATCGTTGCTGTTACTGGGTTAGCTGGGAACCTAGAGAGGGCGAAAATCTAGGAGGATTTCTTTGTGCAAGTTATTTTAGCGAATTTTTATCTTAATTGTCGTCCATTCGATCAGTATCAGGAAATCGCAGCACAGACATATACACGAAGCGATATAGATTACAGATTTTGATCAACCCCAGCCAGTACTCCCCTTCCCCTCGTCCAATTGTTGCTTCCGGTGCCTCTCATAGCACTTTCGAAAAGCTAGCATCTCTGCTTTACAGGCGCGCCAATCTTTCTTGTTAAAGTGACAGTCCTGAAGAGCTTCGTGTTCCCGAAAACAGCCAGAGTTCTTTATGCGCTTGGTGTAGTCGTCGTCATCGCCCTCGTCCGCGCCGGATGTGTGAGATTGTGGTCGTGGCTGTGGGGACATTTCGTTGTAGATCGTCTGAGGGAAAGAGGGGCGATTTTTTACTGCGGCCCACCAAGCATCATCCACCCTGCCAAGAACCGGTCTAGAGCTTAACTCGCTGGAGTCAATGGACCCAGTGAAGTAACGAAGGAAACCGCGAGCTGAACCGAAGCACCTAGGAGGGAAGCGACGCGCTTTTCCTGGACGCTTTTTCAAGGCAATTTGGATGACTATGATGGCCCACAGCGGCCACGAACTCAAAGGCAACACCGTCGGCACAGCTGGGCATCACTTGGGACTGGGTCGCCTGCTTAACAAAGGTTTGACGGGACGCAACCTCTGGACTCAAACCACTATTACTCGTGATGGGCATGCAGACGAGAAAGGAACGAAATTTCGTGCGAACGAGCGTCCGAAGGGCGTGTCAAAGACTGCCTCACGACTCCCAGTTGCATCCCATCGCGACCCTGCACAGATACCGTTGGAACAATTGACAAGTGAAGGCCTAATGTTGAATGAGCGCGATCTTGCTCTCGCGGTGCGCTCCGTCAAACAGTGGAAAATGCTAGTGAGAAGGAGACGCAACCGCAAGCTTGCAGAAAGTCATTATATCCACACTCTACTGATGTCCACCTTGCGGCGGTGGCGGCAAGCATTTGCGAGGGCACGCATTGATTGGAGAAATCATGTTAAAGCTGATGTTCACTGGAAATATATCCTGAGTTTGCGAGCTTGGCGGGGTTGGAGGTCGTACATAAGAACCCGCACTGGTGATCGCACTGTCAAAGATCAAGCTGCGATTCTTGGTGGGCAACCTACTGCTACATTCGTCATGATCTGCGGCTTAAACTGCCGTCTAACGAGTATCTATTCCACAGGTCACCACCTTCGGCTGCGCCAGGCGCTTCGTACGTGGCGACAACAGCGAGAACTACAACATGCGCTAAGCTTGCGCTATTCGGATGCAACGAAGCATTACGCGAACAAGAAGATGGAGCAGGCTTGGAAGGATTGGCGTCAAAAACACAACATCAACAATCAGAAAAAGGCCACAATGCAATCGGCGGACGTTCTTTGGAAGTTGAATGTTACTCGAAAATGGATGAGCAAATGGATTAGACTTTATGCAACAAGACGAGAAACCGCGCGAAGGGCAGCGTTCGCCCTGAAGTTCAATCAACGAACACTGTTACGCGTCGTCATGCAGCGGTGGATCAGCGCCATCGAGATGAAGGATATGCGAAAAAGTGAAATTGGTGCGTGTCGTTCAACTGGACAGCGTACAGAAACACATCTCATTGATTCTTGTGTGCACAGAACGAGCAATAGTCTTCAGCAACCGCCACCTGGCGCGATCCGCACTGCATCTCTGGCACCTAAAGTATTACCATAGACTTGCTATGGTCGAATTGGAAAACGTTGCTCGGCACCACCATCGAGAAAAAATGCTGCGAGTTATCTTCCATGGCTGGCAGACATGTAGGCAGTCAAAGGGGGCCGTGAGTTCGTACGTGGGCCTTCTAACAGGCATGTGGTGTATTTGCAGACCAATCGGTGGCGGCAGAACAGCGTCTCTCGATGCAAAAGGCGCAAAAGTTCTATGATTCCCTGCTAAAGGTATGCCGAAATGCCGTCGCATTCTTGTCTACTGTCTGTTGTGACAGAAATTCCCGATCCACCTAGCGTCGAAGCCTCAGATGTTTGAAAGCTCTACCGCGACTGAGTGAGGGTGCAGACATGCAGTATTGCCGTAAGGTGTTGTGTGGGTAGCTGGGCCGTTGAAATAGACGGACTTGATGCCTTGGACATTGTCCATTAACCTGCGTCACAATAGGTATTGCGAAGTGCGTGGCATCGTTGGCGCACATTAAACGCAGCCCATGTGCGGCTACGCGAACTTGAAGAGGTTAAAGCGGGTGTCGAACACTTTCGGTGGCGTTTGAAACGGCTGACCTTTGCAGAATGGAAAGCCTTCGTTAATGAGAGGCGGGTTGAAAAGGTGTGGTGGGCAGACGGATCCGTGAACGGCAATAAAGGCTTACAGCGCTGTTTAGGAGCGATACCATAAAGCCGAAGACTTTCGTGATCGACAACTATTGCGGCACGCCATTCGAACGCTTCAAAACCATGCTATTGTAGCTTCTTTGAAAAAGCGTCAACGTGATGCAGCAGCGCAGCATTACAGCTGTACTCTACTACGACGATTTTGGGTTACGTGGACTACCGCTCTCACTGAACGTCAAAGTGAACATATCCTTACAAAAAAGGTTAGCATGGCATGAGTTACGTATCAGTTCAAAAATAAGTGACAAACAAAAACCGCTGCATGCAGCTCGCGACCTTCCACGATACATTGTGTATGAGAAATGCGCTGAACGTTCTCCGGCGGCACGCGAGGTCGCAAATTGACGCCCGAAATAAGCAGGTAGGGCTTCCTAGCAACTGTGTGTATTGTGCGCTAGACTCCGTAACCTCGTTGCTTTTGTAGGCGCTAGCCATATATCATCGGAATTCTGCCGTGGCTCGTAAAGTGATAAATGCTTGGTGGGTGTATGCAGATGAATCCAGTCATAAAATGTCAAGATGGCGGCAGGCCGTTCGGCATCGGTATCTGAATGTGATGAGGCTGGTATGGAAAATATGGCGTAAGGTATGGAAATCACGTTCTACCGCGAGTTTTTTTTTTCGTATTCAAGCATCATCTTTGTTATTTTCGTTTATAGAAGCTGGAGGAGGTACACCAAGATCGAGTAAAATGGCGAATGGCCGTCGCGCATGCAGACCGGCAGACTCAACGACAATATATTTTCGCGTGGAAGGTGAGAATTAAATCAAATCTACCGACTATATGAATCTCATAGATTATCAAACAGTCAGCCGTGGATGCACGCTCTGCCTTTCATGCTGTATATTCAAACTTTGCGGATCGGCGGGCTTATAGGCTTCTCCTACACTCTATGCGAACATGGCGTGAGAGAATGATTGAATCGCGCCAAAATCGTTTGGAACTGGCTCATGCGTTGCAAAAATGGGAACAACGGTTATGTCGTAAGGTAAAGAATTTTGGTTTGTGCTATGGTAACTGTCGGCCTTCTGTTTGACAAGTGATGACAGATTATTCATGGTTGGAAAGAGTATGCCGATGTGCGCTCAGAAGAGAGAGCATTTAAACAAAAGGTTCTCGGCGAAGCACATGCCGCATTATCGCGTGGTAAGGATCTCATCGTGCCAGATGGTTTGGAAATTTTTTACAAGCCGGTGAAACGTTTAGTGAAATTGCAATGTGCTATGAGAAAGTGGATCTTCCGTTTTCGCATTGAAAGATACAAGAGAGCTCTCGAAGTCGAAGCTGCACGATTTCATGAACGTTCCCTGGTGGGCAAGGCACTGTATGCTTGGAAGGGACTTTGTGCTCATCAGCGCTGGACCAAGGTATGATGTTACCGTTTCCATCAGGAGATATACATTTCCATTGAACCAATGCCATAATCACACCCAGAAATCCCTGAAAAAGTCGACTGCGTTCCAGCACCGTAAGCTATTGAGTCGGTACTTTCAATGTTGGTATTCTTCACGTCCAGACTGGGCTGCGATTTACGAATCAAATGTTCGCCAACCCATCATTTTCTGGGGCATGGGAATAACGCGCAAGACCTTCCATGCATGGATAGAGTACGTGCGAACCAAGCGAGAGCTGAACGAGAGGATCAAGGATGCCATGGGATGGAAGAGGGAGAGGACGATGCGGAGAGTTGCTGTGCAGTGGCTCAAGGTTGGCTTGCTGTCTTCATCATGATAGACAAACATGGAAATATTCAGGCCTATGACTATAGGTCGCGGAGGCAATACGCACGACGCAAACCGAAAATGCCTTGAACGATCAAGCTGCAACAGCCGTGGAGTCATTGCGCAAGGTGCAAAAATTTGCTTTCAAATGGCGGGCTAAGGTGCTGGCGTCAAGGGACCACAGACCACTGTCGGAGAGTGAGTGATTTCTTTCTTTGCACTGTCGTCGGCAAACCATTGATAGGTTCTACGAGTAGCGGTCCATCGTAAGGAACTTTTCCGGGAACTCGATAAAGAGGCATTTTTCACTATTCCTGGACCACAAAGCAGGTAATCACTTATATGCGCTCTGCATTTGAAGTTACATGCAATGTTTCTACAATGTTTTTCTCCCGCACGTAAAGACCTATTCCACCAGCACAACCGATTCAATTATACCCGGAGCGGTTGCGGAGCACAACGCCTGCTCCGTCCGCCGTGGTACCGCCCAAGAAACAAAATTCTGAAAACCTGCCTGTAGCTGTCCCGCCGATCCCCAAACCTCCCATTCCACGGCGTCCGAGACCGCCACCGAGAAAGCCTGGGTTTTTGCTTGAAGACCCTTTTATAGCGACTGCAGTCAGTAACGGTAGTGCCATTACCTTCGCGACACTCCTAGTACCAGAAGCGCAAGTAGGAAGTGATGCAGTCGGCGATTCGACTATAAGCACAAGCGAGCACGTCCCGAAACTCACATCGTCGATGCATCTTCCACCGATATCGCCGCAGTCACCCATACCGCACCAGTCACAATCATCGCTTCGCGCAATACCAACGAGTGGGTCACTCGCACCGATACATGCACTTTCATGCGAAAGGCGTGCTACCACGCCATCCGAACAATTGCTATCATCGCGTCCAGCAAACAGTGCGAGCATTCCACCCGCACAGTCCGAAACCACCAGACCAAGCGCTCCCCACCCATCCATCCAACAGCAGCCATCGGAAATTACGCTTATCGAATCCCAATTGCAATACTACAGTCACCTCCAGGCTCAGCACGCTCAAAACCACATTTTGCTCACAGGCCTCCAACAGGAAGCTGACAGTGCGACGGCGCAAGGTAAGGACTGCCGTTCCGTGCTAGAGCAAATTGATCTTGTCAAGAAGCGCATAAAGGAATTTGAAGAGGGGGAGTATGAGCGCAGAGGAATTATTCAAGTCCTGGCTAAGAGGGTGGAGGGATTACTTGTACGGGGATTAATGTGATACAGCGTGCTATGGCTCGTTGTTGAACTGAACACCAGCCCATGCTGGCAAGTTTTTGCCTTTTACGAGTCCATGCAGGATTTATTAAACAGTTTTAGTTGAAATGTCCCCCCTTTGAAAGACGTGAATAGTGTGCCATAAATTCTCGGCGCGCGCTCCGTTTGTCTATGCGGCCTCCTGTTCTCCTCCTTTGACCCATTTAGCACACCTCCTTTTTTTGCACACACACACAATAACACTCCCACCCGATGTTATCCGATAATCCCGTCCTTGCAACAACGCAGCTTGTTTATTTTCCATATTTAGAATTTCCAGTAACCTGGGTTGGCGTAGAGTGTGACTCATTCCTGGTAACCATGAGAGTCGATGACTCCCATGGGCGACGCAATCGGAGTTTCAATCCGTCGCTTTTGACGCATCGCATCATTTTCAAGGCGGGTTTTGCCACATATATAAAGGGCGAGCTTTCCTCTCCGTCCCCCCCAACCTCCAACTTTTGCATTCTTCACTCACACTCGTGCTGATTATCACCATCCCCTTCTGACGAATAATCGCAAAACATGGCTCCTCTTAATCCGACTTCAACAACTCCTACGCCCGCGGCTCCCAAACACATTGACAGACCGCGTCTTTACACTGACACGTACTACCGCTTCACGTACGTCTCGGAATTTGCAAACTTTAACGAAACCGATATCGCTGCTCTCAAGGCAGCCGCTCCCCTTGTCGCTCCTCTTGTCCCAACGATTGTGGATAAGGTTTACGAGCGTCTCTTTTCGTTTGACATTACCAAGGGCGTCTTTTTGCAGCGGAATCAGGGGTTTGAGGGTCAGCTCGCCAGCGACTTGGATCATCTTGTCTTGGATTCGGAGCAAATCAAATTCAGAAAAGACTTTTTGGGAAAATATCTCGTAAAACTGGTGACTGGGTCGTACGACAAGGCTTTCGTGACGTACTTGGATTGGGTGGGCAAGATTCATACTGATACGCCGTCGAAAAAGTCAAAAATCAACGTTGAATACATTCACGTCAATGCTCTGTTTGCCTGGCTACATGGGTTCTTGATCGAGACCCTGGATGCACACCCGGCCTTGCAGGCAGATCCGGAGGGAAGGGCAAAGACGTTGGCAGCATTATCAAAGCTGTTGTGGATTCAAAACGACTTGTTTGCAAGATATTATGTACGAGATGGGGCGGAATTCACGCATGGTACTGTAGCGCGTCGGGGCCTTTCGTTGATTGACAACAAGGTAGTGGGATGGCTGGTTGGCTTCGCTGCTGCGGCCGCTGCCGTTGGGTATGCAGTTGGAAAATCAAATCTTTTAGGATGAACTGTCGGGATCGGGTTTTTGTTTGGTTTGCCGTTCTAGATGAAATGCATTTTTATATGAAGGTAGATATTGCTACAACCGCGCTATTAAATACATGAAAATCTACACATTTGTGTTCTGCCTGTCTATATCAACGGTGCTATCTCCGAATCGATCTGTTTGGGCCAATCCAAGTGTACCTCCAGCACATCCAACTCCAAAACCTTGGCCCACTCTACACCAAGCAAGCTGGCCAAATTCGGATTCGTACGTCCATTATCCCCATGAACAAACTCTTTAACATACGTTCCGGCGCTCGTGCGCAAGTCGACACGGACTTCATCGGTCGGTGAAACAGTTGTTGGGGCAGCTGGGTACACCCGAAGGGATTCGATGACCTTATCTCGCATTAGGTCCGCTCGGCTACGAGAGTAGCGGCTGAGGTTAATCAGTGTTTGCAGAAAACACGCCCGCCTCATGAAATTACCGTGGTACTCGAGTCGGATTTTGCTGCTTGATAGCAAGGTCCCTTATTTTGGATACTTTATCCAAAGCTTCGGCCGTCACCGGTGAAGCCAGCTTCACAAGCGTTCTGATCGTTATATCGGCCTTAGCAATTGCACATTTGCCCAACACTGTGTCCATGTATTACTTACGAGTAACTCTTTGACTTTGTATTAGCGGCATCTTTTAAGATTTTAGTCTCCTCTCTGTTGAGAACCGTTAGTGTGGATGCATTCAAATGCTCTAATCGACCTCTTCGCATACCTCGGCACAATTTGCATATCCCTTGACAGTACCATCCCGTTCGCTTCTTTATTGATCGTGTCCTGCAATGCCTTCAATTCGGTCTCAGATGCCTCCACGCGTCGGGGATTGACCAACTCCAGATAGTATGGTCGGCCCCGTCCAAGCATGAGCACATCGGCATCCTCCCGCCCAGAAGAATAGAATTTGTGTCCTACATAAGGGTGCGATCAGCTTACAGGCATATGTTGCTCACATTTACCGCATTTGTACCATCATTACGGAAAAATGCGTCCACTTTGTTCGCAATCAGTTCCTCCACAGAATGCTCGGTCATTCGCTTGCCGCCAATTTCCCATGGAGAGTTGCTAATGTGACGCTGAAGCTTCAGGTAGCGACCTCCACAGCAGTCAAGTTAGCACACGTATCATGTTACTGATTACATCAAAATGCCTACCTGCGACGTAGATGGGAGCATGCTGCAGTCCTAGCTCAACCAATCGAGGAGGCTTTGTCACTATTGGCGGAGGACACATCGCCGCACTTTGAAAATCACGGTAAGTCCAATGCATCGTTTCACATGCACTAAGATTGATTCACGCATCACCACTCCATTGCTTACTCTGCAAAATGTGTATACGAGAGTTTATCAACCGATTTCGCGATCTTTTCAAAAGAGGTGCCATGAACAAGAATTTGCCCCTTTGTGAGAGGGGCATCCCAGAAACGGTGAGCTCAAATAGAAGAAGCAAGAATGACCCTGAGCGCACCGCATCTACCCATTACTCACCTTTTGACGTGACGTCTTAATTTTGAAGTCAGCTTCTGGAATTTTGGTCATGAATTCATATTCCTTCTTTGTTTGCGGGTGATCATAATGCACAGTCAACGAGAACGGGCTCTAGAAAGATCGTTATAATCTCGCCTACAAGCTCGTACATTATTGTTGGGGACATCATAAGAAGTACCTCTGGATCGTACGTTATACTGGACGTCTCAGCAAACGCATCCGATATTAAATACTTCAATATCTCTTTGACCTCAACTGAGACGGAACCATCAATCATGTCCGCCCTTCGAAATTGGCATAAGCCTCAGCCTCTACATCCCCGAAATGCACAAGGAACCTACCCCATCTCTTTTTCCACCAGCAGTACAAACGATCTCTGACGAATTGCAAGCTGCGGAGGTAATCGCATGCTCAAGAGAAAGGTTTTGTTATTGGAGCCGAGCGAGTACCCTTCGCTTTGAAAGAGCTTAAAGGCCTTTCCAGCAAGGTCGTGGTGGTCGCACTGTAAAAGTCCTAGACACGCAGAACAGGTCCGTTGGGGTGCTGAATCATTGGAGGGCATTGGTAGTGCGGTTTGCATCACAGGATTTGCGGGTGATGTTGGGTTAGGGACTAGATGTAGCAGCTTTTCAATATGTAACACTCTTCTAAAACGTCTCATAGAGCAGGAAGACACGAACCACCAACAGTTTTTCCGTCTTCTATCTCTAGCTTCAGTCTCTTTGCTTCCACGCCGTCTTCCGACTCCGCCTCCCCCTCCACTCCAACCTCCTCTGCCTGGGTCTCTCCATTCACGTGCTGCCCGCCAAAAGGCAGTCCACTCCATTCTCTTGTTAACGCTAATAGGTTTGCGTGGACGTTCCTATCCCTCACACCCAAAAACCTCAGCACACACCGAGGACAACAGTGTGCTCCCAAGAGAATGGTAGTAAGCTGTTCTGCGACAGGCGGTGGGTGAGGTAATGTGACGGTGACATGATCCAGCAGCCGCTTGGCAGTGAGAGCGGTCGCTAATTTGGCCAGGTATGTCATTCTCTTCCGTCGCTACGGTGATCGCACAGGAAGACCCAACAATTCAAACAAGACCCAGTGTCGGCACCTCAAGTCACAAAATTGCTGACTCATTGCTTACTAAGCCGATCATCGATTTATTTGGACATTGCTGCACGAGTCGCCTTTGAGATCATTCATCGCCATCCTCCCTCCTTCTCTGAAACATGTTGCAGGTAAGGAGCATCTTTTCATCTTCTTTAGAGCCTTTATAACGTTTTCACATCTTATCATCTTTCTCTGTTTATGCTTCATGTTTATGCAAACTGGCTTCCTAAGCCCAGACTCTCCGTGCTAGGGTTCCGATCTCCGCTCTTCAACGCCAACCTGTTCCCTGTCGCCAGAGTCCAATACTATTCCACATCAATTAAGAGCTTCCAAGTGGCCATAGATGGCCCAGCAGCGTCCGGGAAAAGCACGACCGCCCGTGCAGTGGCGTCGCGTCTAGGCTTCACATATATCGACTCTGGGGCAATGTATCGAGGCTTGACACTCAAAGCTATGGCGTGGAATCTGGACCCTACGAAAGACGCTCAAACCATCACAAATATGGCCTCTCAAACCAATTTTGCTTTTCGTACACCCCAACTTCCCGTTGATCAGCTGGATAACGCCAGAACAGCTATAACGCACGTGTACTTGGACGGGGTCGATGTGACGGATGAGATCCGATTGCCAATGATCACGCGCGCCGTAGCCCCTATAGCAGCTTTACCCTCAGTACGAGAGGTTCTGTGCTCCAAACAGCGAGCTATTGCTGAAGGAAAGGAAGGGCAGCCCCCACCCGAGGAGGCGAGTGCTGATTCCGAGTACGCAATGTTCCTCCAGGAAAAGATCGAGCTTGAGAAGGCCCTATTTACGGCAACTTCCGAAGGAGATTTCGCACAGGTTCAAAGTCTCAAGGACCAGATAAAAGAACTCGGTGACCTTTGTGCTGAATTGGCCCCAAAAGACGTGTCGCCCGAGTCACAAGTCCCCAGCGGCGTCGTAATGGACGGCCGAGACATTGGCACCAACGTCCTTAAACAAGCCCATCTCAAAATCTTTTTTGAAGCAGATCCACTTGTTAGAGCTAAGCGGCGGTTGGAGGAACTCCAGAGAAAGCAATCCAAGGGTGATCTTCCAGATCTGGAAACAGTGCTAAAGGAAATTGAGGCTAGAGATTTGTCGGATCGGACCCGTGAAGTAGGACCTCTATTGAAGGCCGATGACGCTGTTGTGGTGGACAGTTCAAACATGTCTTTGGAAGACCAGATACAGACTACCGAAGACCTGGTTAGAAGGAAAATGAAGGAAACGGGATTTGCATAGTAGGACGAGTCCCACTGCAGATAAGTGCGCATGCACAACCAACGACTATGAGCGCATATTCAATGTTGCTGCGTCCATGGCTTTCAGGCGTTTTCTGGTGATTCTCCTCACAATCACCTGATACGCGATCTATACAAACCAACATGAAAATATGGATTCCTCATAAACATGGGAACTATCGATTCGCGGAGCTTTTCCGTAATCAAATCATGGGTATTCTAATGCAATATACATCTATTTACAAAACTCCGGCCTCAGATCTTATACCTACCCCCCATTCGCGTGCGCCTTTGCGAGTTTCTTCATTTTAGCTCGATGTCCCTCACTCGTCTTTGAAAATTTGCTCTTTTGTATCAACAAAGGCATAGACTTGCTCATCAGATAAATCTTATTTCGCAACTCGGCGGTCCCTTGCTCCCCTCCGCCATGCTCCAATAATTGGTGTGCGAAAATGAAGCCGGTCATGTACGCGTCAAAGCAAGCCGAATGGTACTTCTCAAATAGTGTTCCGTCTGAAGGGGGTGGCGGATGCAGCTCGGTTGGCATGGGCGTCTGTAATGTGGATATCGCTGGGTTTGATACGGGACCTTCCACAGAACTGTTCTCTAAGTTCAATCCATCCACGTTCCCTTTAGCCACAGCCTCATCATCAACCCCATCCTCGACCTTGCCCAGATTATCAGCTTCAGACAATTCCGGGCCGTCATCCTTTTTTTGCCTCTTTCGCCGTCGCTTTGAGGAATTTCCGTCGGAGGGCGCTCCCAGCTCGTCATCTAGAATGATATCCAGATCATGGGACTTTGTGCAATATCGCCCACTGTTGCAGATCCCATGAGCCTATATTCAACACGTCAGATGTGCCGTCTTAATTACCAGAGACGCAACTGAAACATACAGCATATTGTTCGCAGAAAGGTTTTCCAGTGTCCGGAAACGCCCTTTTTCCCTTTGTGGGTGCAGGGGGTGGGGTCCACTTCCGTGTGATGGTAGGCATACGGTCCTTGATCTCGCATGTAATGAAGTCTGTTTCCTTGGATATGCTGCGGGCAAGTTGTACTCGCTCGCTAGGGATCCACGAAATAGTTACGACCAGCTCTTGCATCACGATATGAGTATGCAATGATAACTTACTACTTTCGAAACAGGTATGCCAGAAAACTCGCCTTCTCCCGCGTCACATAGTCTGCCACATATTTTGTATCATATATGCCCGCCGGAAACATTTCCAACATGTCGGCAACGAATGTCCCCAGCTCATTGGGAAGATCGGCGTGAAACGAGTAGTAGATGAACAGCAGGTCCAGAAGTCCGTTGTGAACAACTATAGGAACCTTCAACGACAGGATATGGGCGAAAATCGAACGCATGATCTGGTTTGTGTCTTCGGGAGGTACATCTACGGCCTGCAGTCCATGATCAGAGAAATATGATCATTGCGTGATATATGTCCCATCGTCTCACCTCATCCCCACCCGGCTTATAGAAAATACCATCTCTGTACAATCTGTTAAAGTCAAAACCATTGTCCACCAAGAAGGTCATACTCTCAGAGTTGACGGTAAACTCGGTTGATCGAAGCATGAGGAAATTGAAGTTATGGACGATGTATCCATGCTCTTTGGTGCCAGCGGAATTCGCCGAGGGTTTTGCCTCGAAGACAGAGATGCCAAAGGACACAATGGCATGTGTGCGTGCAACGTCTGCAAGGGCTCTGTAGCGCAGTTCAATATTTCTGCTCACAACACCGAAACAAGATATGACGATCGTGAGAATGAACTTCAGTGCAGCAAGGAGATCGCCGAAAACACATACGAATCCTTTGTCTTCCTGTTATTCCCCAGTCCTGTGAACTCCGTATCCAACGCAATATGGTGAGCACGGTCGAGAATATGGCGAATGGCAAGCTGTAAGGTTGACAAGTTGTGTCGAGTGATATCATTGAACGGCGGAACGGTCACTGATGGTTTGGGAGGAATCGGTCTGGGCATGGTGCTTGCGGCGGTCTGTTTTTAGTTATGGAGGTCGACC
This sequence comes from Spizellomyces punctatus DAOM BR117, assembly GCF_000182565.1. Taxonomy (NCBI): domain Eukaryota; kingdom Fungi; phylum Chytridiomycota; class Chytridiomycetes; order Spizellomycetales; family Spizellomycetaceae; genus Spizellomyces; species Spizellomyces punctatus. The sequence continues at coordinate 1,523,474 of NW_015971541.1, read as the reverse complement.
TGTAGATAATAAATGACGACGGGGGAAAACCAGCGAAGCCCAGAGGGTGTTGCCATGTCAACAAGCGTTCTAAACCCCAGTCAGTTTGCATTTGCAGCGATCCAACGCTCTATGCCCCCCCGTTCATCGCCGATAGCATCAACCGTATGTATAGCGTCCAAACTCCGCCCCAGGGGACACCGGCCCTTCGTCACCAGTTCGCACGCCTCTGTCCGCCAACAACCGTGGACCCAATCCAGCTGTCGTCGCCTTGTAAAACACCAGAGCCCACGACAAGAATTGGTTATAACCCCATACAATCAGTACACTTCGGCTGTTGCGGAAGCTGAAGTTAATATGACAGCGTTGGGGCCATGGATTTTTGGAAGATTTTACGGGCCTGCTGTTGAACAGAATCTAGGAGAAACGGCTACCGCGCAGAGTGTGGAGTTATTCGCTTCGATTGAGTACCACACCGACGTACTGCTCAGGGAGCGAGCACAACAGCGGAAACAAGAACAAGTAACTTTTCCTGATTCTACTTTTCCCATGCATCACCCAGGAGAAGTCACTAAACACGAGGATCCATGGATGCTGTACAGCTGTCTTGCGCACGATCCGACCCTTCTCACTCATTGCCCCAGCCAACTTTTTACCGTCATTTTGAATTACACTGTATTAGCAGTGACATCCCGCCAAACCTGCCTGGACCGCCTTTATACCATAATCGCAGACATGGGGTTCTGCCGAATCAAACCATCCTTGAAACACTGGACTATTGTACTGAAAGCTTATGATCGTTGGGGAAAACTGGACGACGTCCCTTACATGTTATGGGAGATTCAGCGGATGTCTCAGCTGGCTGCTGGAAGAGGGTCAATGGAAAATGGCGACACAGTTCCATTTTCGGATGCTGGCTTCTACCTCTCATTGCTGAAGCACTATACAAAGACACGGCACCCTTTCGCTGTTAAATGGGTCACAAGAAATCTCCTCTCCCGGTGCCGACACACCATCCATACCTACCGGCATATCATTGACTCTTATGTGGAGCTCCGCGACGTCAACTCGGCATACAGGAACTTTGCGCGCATGATTCGCGAAGGCATTATTCCCAACCGCGCCATATACTGCAGCATGTTGCATGGCCTATCACTACGACGTTGTGTAGATGTTGACAAAAAAGGCAGAAATTACAAGCACAACATTCGCAAGCTCAGTACATTGACCCTAGCGACCCGGATCCTCGGGGCCGCCCTGAAGCAAGACTGCGATTCTGGTCTCTTTGCAGCCACGATCCAAGTATTTGCAAAGCATAACTACTTAGAGGGAGCAGAAAGGATTCTGCGGCTCATGCAAGGCTCTGGCGTCAAGCCTGATAAACGCATCCTTTTGTCCTTTTTTTACCTTAACGTTCGGACCCATCGTGTCACCACTGCGCACAGTCTCCTAGACATCCTTCTACAAGATCGCACCATGGTCCCAGATCCGAAAGATCCGTCTCTGCATCGTTTCGTATTGCTGTCCTACATCCGCTGTGGAAAGAACGCTCATGCCCTCCGGCACGTCTGGAGAATGGACCAAATGGGTGTCAAATTGGATGAAGAAATGTGCGGAATGCTTATCACGCGGTTCGCGGATTGTATGCCTAACCGGGCCTTAGAGCTGTGGAATAGGATGAAGAAGGAGGGATGGACGGGAGATGCGTGGGTCAGAACAGTTGTCAAGAAACTTTTGGCCAAGAGGGAGTTGGGGCACAAGGAGACGACGGTGGACATGCAAAACCTGGAGCGGGTGGAGGCAGAAGTGAACGGAAGGGGGAAATCTTTCATTGCCCCTTTCTATACACCGTTCTTGGAGTAGCCATTGTAATTGCATCGACCAATTGTATAAACAGGACGTATTGCAGCGAATGAGATTCCTTTGTGCATTCTCCATCTACGGTCCGTAATTTGTGATACGGGAGGGGCATCATCGAGCATTTCACCAGATATACGGAAATAACTTGTAGGGAGTTTGCCGCTTGTACTCTCCCCACTGTAAAACAAGACAGCTATCAGCAATCAGTCACGTATCACCAAGTACTTAATGACGCAAGCACCTGCTCCTTGTACTTGTGGCTCATGTAATGATCCAGAACCGGTATACCTATAAAAGTATCCAGGATTAAGCGCGAAGTTCGGGAGGAGGAAGACAGCCGTCGTATACAGCTTACCCCTTGCTGTAAAGTCCCAGATATGCATGATAGGATTCCATAGAGCGTAGAGGTTACCAGTAGATAATGCATATCCACCTCGCCATAGAACATATCCCTGCACCAACAAATATCAATATGATCGCACTCATGCGCGGACGTCGTTGAAACCAGCAACGCACCCCATAATTAATGTGCCTTGCTCCTTTCCACAACCCCTCCGTAACGACCTTATTTTTGTTTTCCTTCCGTTCCTTGAACCACTTCCTCTGCAACTCCGAAAGAGTCTCCACAACTGATCCAATGCAAAACAGGAGGGTACCGGTGTATTGGCGAAGTGTAAGGTGCCAGGCGGGGACGGAGAGGGAGACGAGCGTATTGAGCGTATCGGTTAGGAGGTTGAACAGGGAGACATGGAGCGATTCAGCGGGTGTCAAGGCTATCTTTAAGGTCAGAATTGCATAAAATGCCGACAGAAATAGAATAAGCGCCCTCTCACCATTTTCGCTTATATGGAGGCACCAATATATCTATATGGTCGATCAATCAGAGGATCGTTGAGGATATGGTTAAGTCGGCCGTTTCCAAGACTGAACAAACCTGCCGAACAGCCCCGACGGCTGCGAATCCAACCAAAAGCTTCTGTCTGGGTGACAGTATCCCAATCACGGGCGTCGCGGCGGTCAGGCCCAATACCCTAAACAGTGCGTTTCCCCATCCTAAAACCAGATAAATCAGATCCCCTTCCAAATTCTAAAACCCATCCCCATCACACCTTTTGCAAAAATGAGATACTGCAAGATCGGATCCGCAGTTCGAAGTGCAACGAAGAGAGTCTTGGCTGGTGTGAGGTGCACGGATCTCGAAACCTGTGGTGTCAAATCTGCTGGTGACGACTTTGGAGACGATGCAAAGTCGGCGGGGAGCGTGTATGGTTGTGGAGATGGCATTTCCCGTGAAGCGAGATGGACGGATGCGATGACGTTTCGAAGCAAAGTTGCAACTTGTCGTCCAGTTCCGCTCGCTGAGTCAGATATGCTGCCATGGCAACAACAGGGGTCCATTTTATGGCAAAGGACGACGAGCGACTTGTGCAATCAATCCAACGTGCAATGGCCGAATCCCCACGTTCCCGCTCTCGCTCTCGCAGCCCTTCCCGCTCCCGTTCACGATCCTCTCGATCCTCCCGTTCTTCTCGGTCCCGCTCTTCTACCGGATCTTCGCGGTCTCGCTCCGGTTCCTTATCATCTTATAGTCGGTCTTCGTCGTCTAGATCAAGGTCCACTTCGCGGTCGACCTCCAGGTCGCGGTCTTACTCCAGGAGCAGAAGTCCAAGGAGAAGGGAAGATCGTAGACGAGGATCGGATGTTAAAGTGAGGTCTGCGGCTGATCCTAACAACAAGAGGTAAGATCTCGAGCATCTGCTCGTAAGTATAAGCGCTGACTGTCTTTGAAACGTCCCAGAGTCCAGGTGACGAATCTAAGCCAAAACACAACCCAGGATCACCTAAAGGAAATATTCTCCCATTTTGGTAAGACCATTGACATCCTCGTCCCCCACGAGGCCAGACGCCAGACTATCGATGGAAGGCCCTGTAACCGTGGTACCGCATATATTGAGTTCGCCACCCGCCAAGACGCCGAGCAAGCTCTTTTGGCCATGAATGGTGGCTGGATTGACGGCAATGAAGTGCGCGTTGTGTACGCGGACCCCAGGCCTGAGAGGAAGGCGAGGTATGGGAGGAGTCGAAGCAGGAGTTGGAGTAGGGGACGAAGAGGGGTTGATAGGTATGGTGACAGGAGGAGATATGATGATCGGAGAGGGTATGATAGGTATGATGATCGTAGACGTGGGAGTTTCCGGAGAGATAGTCGGAGTAGGAGTCCGGTGAAGAGAAGGTACTAGCTTTACGCCTGACGAATGATGACATTTGGATTTCGTTGCTAGCAGTAGGAAGGAGAGTACAAAGAGGGCTAGTGTAGGTTGAAGTCGTAGCATTTCCTTCCGGCGTGTGGTTATTTGTACGTATTTTAAAAGATGAATATCCTGATAAAAAGCCCAAAGCTGAATCCAAGGGTTTGTTTACACACGTGACTCGGGCACCAGGAACTGCTTACACCACTGTTGGCCATCGTTTGCTCCTCCAGCTGCAGACAAGATGCCAGAACCAATCACCTCCATCTCCATCCCGGCCACCGTCCAGTCCCCCAGTACGCCGCCATACACCCTGTACGAAATTCACTTGCGCGGCCCAGTCCGCTCATGGAGAGTCTCGCACCGCTACTCGGACTTCACCGCCCTGCATGCCACTCTACTCGCATTGGGGACCCCACCAACCCCTCTTCCGCCCAAAACCTTCTTCTCCCTCTCCGACGCTTCCAAAATTGAATCGAGGCGGATAGGACTTGAGTCCTACCTGAAAGGAATCCTGTACGCTGAAGACCCGAAATGGCGGCAAACAGATGCATGGAAAGCTTTTCTCTCGGTCCCTGCGGCGCGCACGGAACCCGATGCCGAGAGCTGGATGGAAGAATATAGATTTGTCAAAGATGAATTGCAAAGTCTGAGAATGGAGGTTAGGGATAAAGCTCCTGGGCACGCCTTGAATGCCAAACGGTCAATGACGAATTTGGGAGCGAGGATAAAAGCGTTGGAACAAGTTCGAGGGGTGACAGGGGGTGAAAGAGTACGAAGGGAGGATATGGTAGATGGGCTAAAGAGAGAACGGGAAGCATTGGAAAAGATGTGTAATGGGCAGCAACGAAGTGACGACCGGGTTTTAGAGCGGGCTACACTCCTCCCCGCCCCTGCGAAACCGTCCTCCTCAACCCGGAAGTTTGGCAACACAAACGCATCCCCGCCGAGTCTCCTCGAAAACCAACGCCTCATCATGCAACAGCAAGACGAAACGCTGGGCTCCTTGTCGGATATCATCAAGCGACAGCAGCAAATTGGGCTTGCAATCGGTCAAGAGCTAGATTTGCAAAATGGATTGCTGGAGGAGGTTGACGAGAGTGTAAACAGAGTCCAAGGGAGACTAAAAGGAGTATCGAAAAAGTTGGACAGGGTTTTGAAAGGATGATCAACACTGTGCTTCCCTTGTATCTCTTATAAATAGCCTCAACTAGATGATGTTATATATGGAGCTTATGCATTTTTTTCACCATGGCCCAAAATTGGAAACGCAATCACCTCCCTAATCCGTCTCACGCCCACCAAAAGCATGCAAAGCCGATCGACGCCCAAACCCCATCCAGTCGTGGGAGGCAATCCATATTCAAGTGCTTCGCAAAATCCTTCATCGGCCACCTGAGCTTCTAAATCCCCCACCTCCCGATCCCGAGCTTGCTCCATAAATCTTTGACGTTGTTCCGATGGTTCGTTCAATTCCTCGTAGGCGTTCACTAATTCCTTCGAAGCGATAAATAACTCGAAGCGGGAGGTGGTGGGACTCGTTGGTGAGGAGCGCTTGGCTAAGGGAGAGAGAGCGACGGGGTGGTTGAGGAGAAATGTGGGTTGTGTGCAGTTGGGTTCAATTGACGTAGAGATCATTTTGTCGAGGATGCGGGCGACGGTATGCGGCTGTGATACGCGGATATTGTGGGTTTTGCAGATAGTTAACAGAGCGGCAGTGGATGCGGGATCCTCTAGGTCGGGGACTTTGCCAAACGACCGTTCGAGTGCTTCCAGCACGTCCACACGCTTAAAAGGCTTTTCGAAATCAATTTCAATCGTTTGCATTTCACCATTAGGACCATGTACAGTATATGGTATTTGATACGTCCCTTGCAGTGTAAACACGAGTCCTGATGAAATTGAACGCATGAGATACCATGCAACTGCATCCTGCATCGCCGATAGCACAAACCTCGCAAAAGATCCTCCGTCATATCCATAACGCTCTCCAGATCTGTATACGCTTGGTAAAATTCGCAGGTTGTAAACTCAGGGTTGTGGGTCGTATCGATGCCTTCGTTTCGAAACTGCTTCCCCATTTCAAAGACTTTGTCAATTCCGCCAATTACCAGTTGCTAAGTACAGAACCAGCAAGTATCAGCCAAGGGCGTGCGGCAGATATTAACAAACCACGATAATAACCTTCAGGTACAGCTCTGGAGCAACCCGCAAGAACATGTCCAAGCCTAGAGCATTGCTCGTAGTTTTAAAAGGCCTTGCGTTGGCACCTCCAGCTTGAGCGCCTAATATTGGGGTCTCCACTTCCAGAAAACCTCTGGAAACAAGATAGTTGCGAATGTATTGTACGGCCTACATTTGGATCCTGAGTCTCTCGGACACGGACGATAAGAATGAAGGACAATTCACACCTCAGCTCGCTTCCTAAAAATGTGAATCGTCTCATTGTTGGCAATCAGGTCCAGGTACCGGGCTCGAAACCGTGTTTCCTAACCATCCAATTCTGTCAGACAAGGTCAAATGAAGACATTGCAGAAATAAACCCACAAGGGTTCTTCATAGATTCTCACAGGATCCAATAGGCCTTGTCCTTTAGGTATTCGATGCAAACAGGGTGCAAGGAGTGTCAGCGATCGAGCGACGAGAGACAGTTCGCCGGCTGGAGATCTGCCCGGATATCCAGCGGCCTCTGCATGTTCATGTCAATATCCGAGACGATAGTTACAGTGCAATAATCACAAAAGCACATACCTACAATATCACCTTCTCTGACACTTGCAACGATGCTCTTGTAGCCATCCTCACTCTCGTACTCGTTCTTTTTCACAATTATTTGCGTGCGGTCCGATCCACGTTGAATGTCGAGAAAAACGAGTTTCCGAGAAGCATCGCGCCGTGAGGTGACTCTTCCAGTTAGGACATAATGTTCTTCTCGCTTCCATTCTCCTTTTTCAAACTGCTCGTGGAATTTGGCGTTGAATTCACCACAAGACAAGAGAGAAGGAGAGACTCGAAAGCGAGGATATGGAGATACATTGAGCTGCTGCAGTGAGTCAAGTCTATACTGCTTGTATTCCTCAGGAGTAGGAGCGCCCGCTCGAGGTTTGGTGTGCGTCCGCCGAGCTAGGAACACGGCCAGTGGGAGGATTCGTCGGCGAAGCATGCCGAATGGAACGATCTCAAATCCTACATGGAAGTGGTTGATTGAAGCTGAAGCTACCATCACGTGATTGACATGCGGCTTGATTCAGATTAGAATGGAGCGAACCGCATTAACCAGCAAATTTAAGGTTAAAAGTTTGTCTCCCAATCGGAGGGTTAGCTTACAAATCGCTGTCAACTAGAATGAATTGAGATATGCCATTTGATGCCTCTACCAAGCACAATTCTACTGACCATCGCGACGGGATCGACTTGGTATCATTCATGAAGGGAGGTCTGGAGGGTGTGTTGGAAACTTTCAGGTGGTGTCATTATCCCGAAAGGTCCCACATCATGCACCTGAAGGACCATGTCTCCTTGACAGAGCTTCTGCCAATCCATCGCTGATTTTCTTAGCGTATAAATATGTTGACTGCGTGCAGAGGTTGTTGCATTGCAGCTGTGTGGTGTCATTCTCGCACGAGTAACATGCTACGGGAGCGACCGCGACTTCCTCTTCTTTACATGCAAGGGACGCTATATGGCTGGCATCGCCGCTCTCGCTCCGCCGTCATGCAATTATTTGGCTTTGCCCTCTTGCTGATTGGTAATATATACATGCTGAGAGCAAACGACAAGCTCAACCTCTCCCACTTCCAAAGAATAAACTATGCCACTGATTGCCCTGTCAATGGAGGTTTTGTAAATAATCTTCAGCAGTCATGTCCTCTTTTCCCCTTCCCCCCCCCCCCCACAGTCTCAGTTACGACATTGCAGGTTAATTCTCTTCTTTGGGAGTAGAGCCTAAAGTAATCACCAAACGAGTTAAAAATAGGAATGCAACTCTACGGACGTTGGTAGCTTCATGCTAAAAGCAGCCCTTAATCCCTGCGCCACATGGGACAGATCGGCCAGCGATTTGCCATTTTTTGACGCTGTTAAAACACAGGTCAAAACAGCAAAGGAACTTCTTGCACCTTTTCCACCTTCTCTGCTATCATGTCTACAGTTCAGTTTAGTGAGAACGAGCAGCAACGGGAATCTTTACAAAGTGCAATTAGATATATAGCCCGCTTGGACCTTCTCCACATTGAGCCCGGCACGTATGTTAGGTTGCCAATGATATGTTCCAACCGTCTATCCAATGGATTCGAGCGTATACAAGGCGGTCACTTTGTTCGTTACCTTGTTCGTCAAGCGTTGAAAGATTTGCACACGCGTGTTACTGAGTTTGCTTCTTATCCGCAAAAAAACGATACTCAACGCGTGGTTGATTATGATGCCCTGCCAATCCAGTTGGGGGCATTAACCCTAAGTGAGGCTGTTAGCGAGATGGAGGAACCGCTTGACGAATTTTCACTTGTGGATTACGTTCTGTGCTGGAGGAAATAGGGGAGCCTGGAGAGTCAGTGCAGGTCTCTGGAATAACGTTGCGTGGGTCAAACGACGGCATATATGACGAAGCCGGTCGCCATGTATGGCGCAAGTCAGGCCTCTACATCACTGGTCCATTCGGAATTGGAAAATCCCATCTTGTCTATGGCATAGTGTCCATTCTTCGCACGGATCCGACATATCGAGTTATTTATCTTAACAATTGTTACGAATGGACCAAATGCTGGGAACATGAAGCCTTCGAGTTTCTTCTGTCCGAAATCGACGCCGCACTGGTCAATGACTGGCAAGATGTCAATCTGTCTTACAGCACTTGGCGGACACGAATGTTAGCTGCACCTGTGGCCTCTAAGGTGTTTGCTGAGTTCTTAAGGCATTTAGAAGCCTGGTGTAAATCCCGCGAAATTCATTTACTATGGATATTCGATCAATTTAACGGCATGTATCCGAATCAATGGAAAACGTGTTTTCCTTGGGATGTGCCAGTCTCCTTCCGCAATGTGAGACGTAGCAAGGTTGTCGTTGTTGCGAATGCCACGAACGATCGGCACAAGATGTATTCCGAGGGATTCCATGCCTGGCATTTACTGCCCACTGTCTCGCTGTCGGAAATGCGTAGTTATTTGGTTACCGACACCATTACAGATGAACAATTGGATACGTTGGCATATTGGACAGGCGGCCTCTTTCTCGAACTTGGGAAATTTGGACAACTGGCCCGCACTAGGCTGCACACTGTCGGGTTTGATGCATTGATGAGCGAATTTGTGTCCAAGCGAGTACAGCATTATATCAACTTACACCTCCACTTCCGAGCAACGGTCAGATATGACGAACCGGCCTTAAACGCAGCCGTAACGCATATGCTCTTGGACAGCCCCATGCTTTCCCCCCTGTGACTACGATCGTCGTCTCACATATTGCATCCGTAACGGTCAAGTTATATCGCAATTAAAGCCCATCCACGAGATAGCACGAAAAGCTATCATTAACTATCATCGCTTGTCATATTCAAAAACATTTTTGGGAAGATTTCCGGTATTGGGCATCGCCCATCCTGGGGGTTAGGTTTACGGTGCTTACATAGTTGTGCGGGTCACAGGTTTCTGTCTATAATATCTGGCACTATTGACGCACTATCTATTTGGACGATGGATCATAACTGAAGCGCTATCCCGCTTGGTGCCATTTTGTCTGGTCTTAAAGAACTGTGTCCACATCCGCTCTCCTAACCCTCGATATTGTCAGTGGGGCAGTCTCTGGCATTCTTTTTCAGTGTAAAGGAATATACATTACAGCGCATGACCTTAACTATCCAAATGGACATACTGCCAAACAGAGCAGAAGACTCTACACAGACCATACTGCCACATATTATCCAAGCGATGAATGCTCAAAGCGTTCTTCTCACTTCCCACCTCTTGCCCCTCCCACCTGGCGACCCGTTGGGCTCATTCATCAGCGATCAGGTGGTGCAGCTCCACCCACCAAAACCTAGAACAATTGATAACCCATGAACGAACGGACCAAGCATGAAATCAAGAGCGACTCTAAGTGATGGATCCGTACCACAGGAGCTGAGAAAAGGATCAATAGAGTCGGAAAAACAAAGGACTTTTGAGTCGGCAAATTCTGGCGGAAGGTTCGTAAGGCTTCACGGTTCTCACTAAAGCAATCGTGCGCCGATCCCATATTGCCGCCTACAGTACCACGCTCCCTGGCAGCAACTCATTTCATCGCGCACGGAACACCGACCATAATGCCCGTTAACAACATCTTGGGTGGTAACGGCTTCAGAATCTCTGGTGTTCACCCTTTCGTCTGCGACAAAGCAACAATCAACGGGATAAAGGGTGTGCAAAACCAGGTAGGGATAGGCCGTCTCAGCACTTCATTTGATGCATATCGGCTTGCTTTTGTAGGCCATGTATAAATGCTGCTTTTGTAGTAAAGATTCTCTTATTGCAAGAATCGAAGCACTCTCCCTTTAATGCCTGATACCTTTACATGCGTCCTTGGGACTCGGTCTGTCGGTGTCATCGTTAAAGACTACTACATGAGCTCTTGAAGGCGCCGATGTGCAGGAATGCACGCAGGATAACAAACGAGACTACACAAAACGGAACCAAGTGTACGGCCGGACTTGTGATGCACCTCTCCGGGAATCCGACTAAACGTATTAGGGAGGTACTTCGAAGCAGGCATCTCGACACATCTAAGGGTATCTTGATAACGGAAAACAAGCTAGGTTAATTCATGCGCTCTCCGCCGACAATCATTCTCTTCTCCAGGATCATATGGGCACCGCGTAGTTTCATCCGCGACAGCTACCAGAAGGACTTATATCCTCCCAAGCTAAAAGGGAACGGCCCTGGGCTCAAGCTAGTCGGGATACAGATATAACATCTCAGGCGGCAAGATGGACGTATCGTGCCAGGTCATCATTCATGAGTACTCCAGTTGGGAGACTGCGGAAGCATTCTCCAGGGCATTTCTATCTTGTAGTCAGCCCGTTGCGAAACTGATATATTGGAACAGAGTGCAAACTACGCAGGCTTGACCCTTGACTCGGCCTTTTCATGACAGAAATGTGCATTTACGCTTTTCGGTCGCCAATGCATTCGTTTGCACGCTCAAAAGCGCATGGCTGCAAATGGCCATCAGTGTCTGTAGGCTTGAGCGTCATGGAGAGGGCCACCCAGGGCATCCGCCCAAGGGTGACATCATCTGTCATAGTAGAAACACTTCTAACTTTCTTCGGCCCGTAGGTAGAGTGATGTGATCTTCACCGATTGACAGAGCGAAGGCCAAGATTAACGCGGGCAAGAGTATAACAGCGAGATGCTTTGGAAACTTTGTGCTCATGGAAAGTTATGAGAAATAGCTGACGTGAGAGAGACCTCGCTTGGAAGCCTGTGCCATCGTTCTGCAGATATATCACAAACCAGTTAGGTCAGACAACAGTGCAGGATGCGGGAGAGCCATGTCGTTCAGAATAAGCACCATGACGTCGTGGGAGAAGTGAGCGGAAGGAGATGTGCAGATACTTTCTATTCAATCTATTATGAAGCATGTTTAACTACATCCTTGCAAACATCTTCTCTATAACGTCCTAGCCCAAAGTATGAGGTGCACAAATGATAACTGCCAGCTAGAATACCTAGACATAGAAGTACGACCTCTGCGAACATATTTGTTCCCACGTTTTCACATTGAGGCTAATTCAAGGACGAGCTGGGCGGGTCAGTTTAGGAGTCTTTTCCTGCAACGCAACGCTTTGACGGTCGTCCCAGTAGGCTGCAGTACGCATGTGTTCAAGAGCTCCCGAGTTCGTGAGGTTCTTTATATAGTCAGCAGATATTTGCTCCCATTTCATCGTTGAAATGGGCCGCGAGTTCAGTATCCTCACCAGGGACCAGAGAAGCGCCACAGGATTCTTCAAAGAAAGGCTGGAAAAAGTTCAGAGTTGTGAACGCCCCCAGACAAGAAGGACAGAGCGGTAAAAACACCGTCAAGGATAGCACCGCATTGCCCCATTTTTGCTCGGGCGCATCGAATTGAGTGATCATCCATCCTTTTGAATATCCGCCATTGAAGTTGTCCAAAGCGATACGTTTGGGGACGACATATACATTGTAGTATTCGGTCTCGCATTCCCGCCAATCGCAGTGTCCCTTGCAGACGTTCGTGCTCCTTTCTTCAACTTTCTTGACGCCTTTGTGGGTCTCTTGGAGAGCCGTAATCATGTTGTTCCTGTACTCCCAACCCTTGGAAACACTGTCAAGAGTAACCTGGTAATCGGCGCAGGACGCAGATTTCATCTGCAAGTCAAGTTGTGAATTCCTTTATGCAGAATCAAATGTAATACATGGTACTAATGCGGCAGGGAGCATCGGTGCACTGGCTCAAGAAGCTCCAAATCATACACTCAGGCTTGCAGGACATTGGCAACTTGATCATTCGAGGATCAGTCGAGACATGAGTTACATCGCCCGCGTACGCCCGCCCACCAGAGAAGTAGCAATCAAGCAGATTTCAACTGTGGCATGATGAGCGTAACTACAGTGCGGAGCAGAGTGCTGCTTGGGGGAAGGGAACCATGACCGTACGCCGTACGGTTTTCCCCAACTGGATACCTCATGCGTCTTCATAAGAGGACTAGTGAAGCGGATGACAGCCCTCAAGTCACTCTTTTTTTTGATCAGGATTCTTGGTTTTGGGCTGTCCTAGTCCTTCCAAAGCGGAAAAGTGCTGGCCGTTTTACACCAGTTGGCTGTCACAAGAACATGGAGATTAAAGAAAAGCATCCGATACAACGAATAAAGTTTTAAACGAGATATAGGTGCCGTTGGGGCTCACTGCGACCAAGAAAAAAGCGATTGAACCAGCACTTATTTGAAGAAGGTAATGCGACATGTGGGTGATTTGGGGTTTGTTGTCGAAAACTCCATCTGAGTCGCTTGGCCGAGTTGGTTTGATCGGAGCAACTACCACACTCCTATCATGGTAAACAAATTATTCACCTTTGCGACAGAAAGCGACGGCGAATCGCATGTCGAGTCGCAATGAATGAATTTGAATGTGCCTCCCGCCGCTTGGGTAGGACTCAACTCATGATTGGCACAACTTTTTTTGTGACGCTGAGCAGTATGTACGCAGTCGAGTAAGTGTAGCTCACCGATAGCCTACTTGAACGCTGGGCTCGATGCTTAGAACCAGAACCAAATCGGACAGTGTGCAGTGCGACTTGAGGTTCCGCTCCGAAATTGATCCGCCAGGCAAAAAAAAAAAGTGGAGAAATGACCAAAAGCTTGTCAACATACCGCCATTTTGGGGAGACTTATCTTGACCCAAATTTTTAGAGTGCCAAACCGCTCGCTGGCACTTGCGGAGCAATTCTGGTGAATAGTAGTCGTTGGAGGATTTTTGCCTGCAAGATTACGACTGATCGGCCCAATAACCCCATCTTGGTGGGCAGAACGGGCAGTCAACTGTTTGATTATGGAGGGAGGAAGCTTGTCAGGCGGCGTCGGTGTCGTGTGGTCGTTGTTGAGTTGGCCAAGCAATCCAAGTTCCTTCAACGTCAAAGTTCCTTTTGTGGGGCTTTACGGAATTTGGCAGATTGTGTTTTGCTTTTAATGTCGCCCAGGTTTTAACTTGCCGAAATTAGGGATTTAAGCTTTAAAAAGTTACGCGCAACGAGTAAATACCGCGGTATCGGATTAGATGGTGGACGGCCTACGATTTTCGCTCTTAAGCTGCCGTGTTCAATGGGTAGCCCCCAACGCTCCGTATTCCGTCAGTCCACGCACCACCAACGCTTTCCGTAAGAAATGACTCGTCTCGCAGCTCTTGTCTGCTTGTCGCTGGCAGCTGCAGGATCAGTTACAGCCCAATCAGGTCAGGTCACTTTTAATCGCTTTTTTCATGTGCGGCGTGTATTGAACGACTCATTTCCGTATGTATGTATAGGTTGCCCAAAGAAACTTCAGGACGCGAACTGGGCATGCGAAACAAACTTTCAAACCGCTCGGGCCAATCTGACCTACCCATCATCTGGCTATGATGCTCTGTTCAAAACCTTTGCAACCTGCAACTGCGAGACATTTGCAGAGTATCCGACTCGTGAAGCGCTGATCGCAGTGTGCCCGTCCATCTGGGGTGAAGGTGAGTGCAAAAAGATTTCACATTGTGCATGTCTTCCCAACGTCCTCATTTTTGCGGCCTCTCTTGTCAAATTCACCTAGGCAACAAGGACAATTACCCAAAGTTCAAAGAGGCCTGCGCATCCGGCGCTTACAATAACGTATTAACCACGCTCAAGTACACGCTCAGCGTGCAGCAAGGGAATGGCACTGCAGCCCGATACAATGCACCTTTCCAGAATGCGGAGGGCAAGGTGGTCTCTGGTAGTTCTGCTCCCATTTTGGCGAATGATGCTGGAAAATTGGCCAAGGGACTCTTCGCGGCTGCTGCCGCTAGCGCCGGCGTGGCCAGTTTGATTCTGACTGTCATGTAGACTTACTCATATAGTACTTCTATGGAAATACATTGCACCTCATGTGGGCTGGTCCATGTATAGATGATTGAAGGTTTGGCTAGGCCGAAAAAATCCTATTCCGCGACATGAGTGATCTTTTCCACAGGAAGATGGACAATATATCATCGAGTATAAGGTGATCCGTATGATTGGGGTGAAATCTAACCTTTGTTCCTGCCACCTCCAAGTCCTTGTTGTTTGGTGGGGTCGTGGCATGACAAATGCTCCTAGGAAGGAAGTCCCAATCGACTGTCTACAGGTACTCCATCTACGACCATTACTGAGGAGGCATGTCTTAACCTGTCTGGAGCGTACTGCAATTCAGAACGTCGCTTAGAATTTATGTGACTGCCGTAAATACGCTCAGGTTAAACAGGAGGCCAAATATCGTACTTGGGGAATGAACCCCATTGCCTTGATTCCGAATTCACCTCCACCACACCACACGGAGAGAGAACCGTCAAATGAAGAAAATCCAGTAGACGTTGTGTGATTCAAATTCCTGCACGCCAGACTTGGTTTGTCAAATGGTTGATGCTGATGGATTGGCCTTGACTTGGTAAACAAGCCGTGCAGATCCACAAGTTCAGATATCTACACACTTGCAATGCAACGATGCAGCATCCTCGGTTAATTTGTCCTGTTAGAATGGATGCACTCATCAATTATCAAAGCTGGAAATGCAATATGGCAATAATATGGTGCGAACAGGATGTGAATTACCGGGAAAAAATATCTCTTAGAAGTATCTTTTTAAAAGCGCATCAACGGACAAGGTTGTAGAACAATAGAATCCGACAAGTCTTACTCTGTCCATTGACAAAACAAATCCCCGTCCATCGTCTGACACTAACCGCCATGCAAACCTGATACGTCTACCTCCCTCCTCACGGTACCATGATGGCATAATCTTGTGGGCGACGCCAGGACCAGCCTAGCGCACGCCCTATAGTTGAACGTGGACCGCAAGTCCTATGTTACTCGAACCAGCGCGGGTCGCCCTACAGGGGAGATTACACTGAAAGGCGTATGAAAGGCGTAAGTGCAGAATACATGGAGACATGTCTTGTCATTCGGCCTTAACAACTGTCAATAGTTGAATCACTACATTGCTCTTCATTCGCTTCAATAGAAACAGGTGATGAGATGTCCACCATTTTTCCCTTCTAATTGATTGTGCGCTGGATTGATCTGCAGATTGGCTCACATTGTGTGCCTGACAGAGAAAGTCAAAGCTAATAGCGCCATGTACACTTTTGTACTGCCTAAGGCTCGTTATTCTGGTTACAAAGCAATCTTAGAGGGCTCTTTCAATTGATAGCCATAGTTGTGAGCAAATTACCACAAGCCCAGCGCTCGATAGGAACCTTGGAGAAATACTGAGACAAATCCCCTTCACGACAAAGTCGGGTTGGGAGGAGAGGAAAATCGTCGAGGAATTAGTCCCTTATGCGTACGTGCTTTTGTGCAGCTATTGATATATAATGATCCCACATAAGGCAGGCTACGACATTCATTACTCATCATCAATATCAGGATATGAGCGGTTTACAGGTCCTGCCTGTCTTAAAAATATCGTATAACAGCGTCCTGTGCCTAGCTAGTTTTCTTCCTGTCTATCTACCATTAATCCTGAACTACCATTGACTGTCCCACCGTCCCGTATTGCTGATAAATCAAGTCCTTGTATATACCATTCTATCACGGCTGCATTCTGTCCCAGATTCTCAATAAATGTTTTTCCCATCCATTCCTCAACTAAGGAGACTGCAGCCCCAATGTCTCGTCCACGCAGTTGGGAATGATGTTTTTTAATGAGACTGCCAATGGAGACATCTCTCTTTGGCAACTGTGACGGGCCTCGTTCCAACTTTAGCCCTGTTACGACCTTCTCCATAATAGTGCCTGCTACCACAAAAGGCTGGTCCAAAGCTCGCCACGTGTCGATCAGATTGCTTTCGCGAGCTCTTCCGCCAGGCGCAACTGCGAGGGTGATGTGGGGGATTGCATTGTCGGATAAAAGAACACCACCTGAAACGGCCTCCACTTTGACAGCCATGACCTTGTCCTGTAGCTCCCCAACCGCTGTCACTTTTATGCTCACTCGAGCGCCTACACCGCCCATCGGTTCGACTAATTCGGCTTTGGCGGGGCCCAAACAAACTGTTACATGATCAGCACGCACTTCCCACTTGGCAGTAGGAGGTGGATACTTGGCCCTTAATGCTAGCACGTCATTTGAATCCATTTGAATGGCAGTATAGGCAACTTGATCGGTCAACTCGAGAGTGTTCCGGAAAATGGACGCACTTGTTCTCCGTTGCATCTTGCAGGGAAAGCCTCGTCCCGACACCGTTCCACTGTTTCCTTTCCCCTCTGCCGCATACGCCTCTTCTTGGCTTCGTCTCGCGGCAAGGATTCTGCTATTGCACCTATCGACGAGATCGCTTACTAGGGCCCTTTCACAGTCCGCTGGCATATATCTAGCCTCCACCGGCGCGTGCACAACGTGGTGGACAATATACGACGATATTCTTCCATTGAAACGAAGTTTTTCAAGCTCTTTTGCAAAAAGGTCCAAGTGCTTTTTTCTGTCATCATAAAACTCGATTTGGGAAATGCTTGGGAAGGTCGACAATAGGCGTTGGAGAACGGCGAGCTTGAAGTCCAGCGTCGTTGGATGATGTAAAATGGATGTTGGATCATACCCTTCGCGGAAAAAGAATAGATCGAACGTAAGAGGTGGGTTGTGCTGTTCGCACATTCTTTTAATTCGCTCTCCAAAAAGGTCTTGCCGTCGTCCCGTGAGGAGGACGGTTACAGTCTCTTCTTTATGAGCACATGCTTTCTGAACATCCCGTATTGTTTCCGTGTCCCACCATTCGTCTCCTGGACATTCCTTTTGTGAATGAAGGTTAATAAGTGGATACGCAGGCCTCTCTTCAACACAACATTGGCACGCACTGGAATGAATGGCGGATGCAGCGTTCTTGGCTCTGCAAACCAGCCACAGTCGGAAATGAGAGCACCACGAAGCTCATCCGACCAGAGAGCTGGGTTTGGTAAAGGTGACCGAAAGAGAGTCGAGTCGAAATCAAAAACAAGGAGGCGGGAAAGACGTCGGGGTGAACTTTCAGCACACGTCATCGAAAAGGGCCGATTCGGAGTCGAAGAGTCTGTGGATTGCTCCTGTTTATTCAATACTGTGTTGTGAAGACCGTCGCCGCTTTCGCCGTTATGTTTCCAGTTTGCGTGGACAACTGTTTCGAATTCTACCGAATGCATTCAAACAAGTTATTAAACATGGACACGATTGCACAGAATCCAAGCATTTGACACTCATGCCTACCTTGTATAAGACGCTCATACTCAAAGATTTCCATTGTTGCTGGCATTTGCACCGTCTATGCTCTACCTGAGCGGAAATGACCTTTTTTCACATCAGGTAGGAACCGGACCGGGGAAGTGTCGCAGTGTGAAGTCAGCAGCGTGTCCAGGGTCACGTGACAGCTATTAAGGATCTACTGCGCTGTGGTTTTCGCAACCATTTTAGTGATCCAATTTGGAACATTATCTGGAGCGTTTGTAGGCAAATAGAACATCAAAAGGCATGTTGGCAAAACCGACATGTGGGGCAGGAGACAAGAAGGCATTTTGGAATCTTTTCTGTGAGCGAGAAGCTGTTGGCAGTGGTGTGTATGGGACGGTATACCGGGCAAGATATCGCTCCGACGGCAGAATCGTTGCAGTCAAGAGCTGCAAGCTCCCTCCGGAAAAAGAGTTTGGATTCAATGCTGATGTTGTCAGAGAAATAACTCTATTGAAAAGTCTGCATCATCCCAACATCGTCAGGTGCGATCTACGCGTAGAGCCTTGCATCTTGGGTTGTTGCATAACCTCGTGACATTATTCGATATATAGGATCGAGGAAGTGTTTCAATATATTGACAACGGACAGTTCAAGGCATTTATGGTGATGGAACTATGCTCGCGGAGTCTCAGGGATATGCTGGAGACTCGCCAACGCGGTCTGGATACCGAGGTGACAAAGGTCAGATACAGATACAATATGCACGATAGCCAGCCCTACCATGATAAGGAATTAACACTACTTTTTTTATTTCAGGTGATTCTTAGACAAATCCTACAAGGCTTAGAATACTGCCATGCGCGTCGAGTTGCGCATCGGGACCTGAAGCCAGGTAGGTCAAGCCCTGACACTGAGATCAGCTTGATGAGCACTCATCACAATCTCTCTTTATGTTCAGAAAACATACTACTTGTCGACGATCTAATGGGCAATATATCCATCAAGCTTGCTGATTTTGGCCTAAGCCGCATTGCTTCATGTCCAACGAAAGCATATTCTCCAAATGTGAGAGTCTACGCTTCCTTTATGCGAGTACACGCATTACTCTCATCTGACGTCAATCTGGTCATTTTTCTTTCACAGCAAGTAACAGCTCTATATCGAGCTCCGGAAGTCTTTTACGGTTCATCAGAGTACAGCATGCCTGTTGATATTTGGAGTGTGGGATGCATCTTTGCAGGTAAATTGAGCATATCCCGTTTCATGAGTTTCAACATGACTGGAGATCAACTCTCATTTCGTGCTTCATTACTACAGAGATGGTGAGAGGGAAGCGGTTGTTTGGTGGAGGAGCAACTGGAGATCTAGCAGTCATTAGGGACATACAGCGGTACGTCTGGTTGCTCTACGTTGCAGTTACCAGTTCATGCTAAAATGTCTTGCTCCGGATACCAGTAAACTTGGTGATCCAAAGCAAACCGACCTCACATACGACTTTGACCGAGATCCGGTCCGAATCAGCCCATTCCCAGAACAGCCACTGTCGGCATATGTATGTCGGGAAGAATATGCAGGTCCACTGGATTCCATAGGAGTGGATCTTTTATCTGTTGGTATCCCCATTTGAACATCTATGCTTATTCTACTTTTCTAATGGTATCTCCATCATGACAGCAAATGTTGCTTTACGATCCTCGTCGGCGTATCCGGGCCTGCCAAGCTCTTGAACATCAGTATTTTTCTGCTGTGAACCATCAGATTCACAGTCATTGTACGGTCGACGAGAGACAATATCTTGATACACAATTGAGGGGACCAGCTGTTGGAGGAGATTTTGATGGCGCATATCGATAATCGAATGTTACCCAAGACAAATATCTCAGAATATTTAATGATGGATTTGGGAGATTTTGTATGTGATACCAAATGTATTTTGCATTGAAAGCTTGCTGGTGGAGATTTAGACTCACCCGCTTATTGGCCTTGGCTTACCATCGCTGTGCCATCATAAAATGTGACTGTGCTCAAATCCCAATTGAGGCTTGAGCCTCGCGCGACATGGAGAACAAAGGGCGAACTGCATCTCGTTTGATTTGGGAAGGATCACGGATTCCCCATCTGAACGGCCGGTTAGCGGTCCCCGTCCTGGGTCTCTTGACTTGTCTAACTGTCCTTTGAAATATGTCGACGGGGATTCCGGTATTAGCTATCGTGAGAGGTCCAACGCAGCCGTGTCCGATACAGATAACGACAATGGCAGCCACTTCCTTTCTCACTTGCTACGGCGCCAGCAAGCGCCAGGTGCACGCACTTCACAACTCGATCCAATTGGGGGATGTCAGATTTCATATTTGTTGACCATGTCCGGCATTGGCTGTAATACGTCCTATGGGCTCAGAGCACGGAGATGTTTACAGTCACGCATTTATTCTAAAAGTAGGGGTTTGAATTGAATATTACATATGAATGGGGCGGAATATGAGATACTACTCACCTATCGACAAAAGTTGTATTCTCATATGCGTATAGAAACACGAATCAGGTACTCGATAAAACCCCACATACACCGGATTTTATCGAACACATAGTTTCCTCGTCAATAAGGAGGAACGGTCTATGTTGTGTTTCATGTGACATTCTCTGGCTCATATTCTTCCCTGGCGTAATTGCTTATACTACCCCAGATGAGGGTTCGTCTGCTTTCAAACCCAACGTCTCATGTACAAGCATTAACAAAACTTGTAGTCCTCCAGCAGCGCATCGTTCGCGTTCTATAATCCCATTGGATCGGGTCTGTACTGGGCGCATATTTGGGACCGTTTTGGATAGCTCTGCCAATTCCATTATGATCATTACCCGATAATTGTTGGAGATTATGGAAGATAATCTAGGAAAGATACACATAACAATGGCCACTAACTTGGTTCGAGTACTCTGGCCGTGGACTCGTCCCTAGCAAAAGGGAACGGACCCCGAAATGACAAATCCAGGCTTAGCCGCGCGCCCTACGATGAAATAATCGGTATTATAGGAACTTTGGAGGAGATCCTGAATATCTTGCCACCTGGGATTGGCAGATGGAATCTTCTCCACCTTGGATTTGACGAGCGATGTTTCAAGGACCATTTCCAGAGTCCATCGCCGAAATGCATAAAAGCAGACGGTAGACACTGCTGTCACTCGTCCTCATTCACCTTTGACAACAACAGCAGAAGCAACCACCACCTGCACTCATTTCGACTGACGAACCAATCAAGATGGCCCGCATTTCAACTCTCTACATGGTGCTGCTCTTCCTTGTAGGCTGGCTGACCATGTCGGCGATGACTGCGCCTCAAACGACTAAGAAGGGTGCAGGACAGCCGCCACAGCCGAAGGGTCCTCAAATTGCTATTAACCCCGTAGTAAGGCCCCCAGCGCCTCAAACGGGCAAGGCGGCAACTAAGGCGCCGAAGGGTCAGAAGGTTGGAGTAGTACCGCCATCGCTCCCACAGCCGAAGGGTCCTCAAGCGGATAAGAAGGCTGCAGTACCGCCGCCGAAGCCCCAAGCCCCAGCGCCGGCACCCAAGAAAGACGACGACGTAATTTCCTAGGCTCCCCAGCTCGGCCCCGGCTAAACTCCAGCACGAGTTCTCCGTAAAAAGTCACACACTGCGACTGGGCTGTTTGTATTCCACTGCAAGAGTGGCATGCCAAGTGCATATGTATATAGTGTCAGCAGAAATATTTGTCTCATCTGTATAAGTTGTCTCACCTGTATAAGTGAATAAAGTTCAGTTGTCCGTAAAATGGGTATCAACAATCATGCATCAAGGCAACGTCCTCTCGCAGATTATATGGACCACGCCAGTACCTGTCCTGAATCTTGATCTTACCAGTGTTATGATCACACCCATGGACGTGCAATTGAAAAAACCGTGCTTCTTGTAGGAGGCATCTTTATGACTGCCAAGTAGATAGGAAAATGAGGTCGGTCAGATAGGGAGGACATGGCGAATGAAAGATATGGGGGGACGTGTCCAATGGAGGGCTCCCGGTGAGAGGATACTGTCGCAGCTAGCTATTGGTAGCAACGGTTGCGGTGTTGGTTGACTGTGGAAATGTCGGATTGTTTTGTTTTCCAGAGGATCTCATTCGTGAATTATGCGCACCTATATGAACACACCAATGTATTCTGTATCAACGGACAATGTACATTTACGATTTCCCGCCTTTGGCAGCACTAGAGCCATTGTCCTCGTCGACAGAACCGCTGTCTTCTGTATCTCAATTTCCTTCAAGTTTTCCCTTAATTCCTTTGCTTTCCTTCAAAGTGTTCATCAGACGACCCTTTACCTTGTGGCCCTTCTGTATGTCTGCCGGGCATTCCCCGGATTGAATACAGTTAGAACGTTACCTAATATCTTGCTACACACCATCAATGTGATGATTACTGCGGCTGATGATGGGACATTAGAATTGTCTCCACTCTGCTTGATTAGCGGCGCACTGCTTGGGTTTGGCTAAGGGAAAGAAACGTCTTACGTCCTAAAAAGAAACAATACAAATGACAATGTCAACTCAGGAAGAACAAGGCAAAGATTCAACGAAGAGAGACTTGTACCGGATTAAAGGAGGGCGGTGCCTAATGACATCATCCCGGTACCGAGCTTCTAAATCGCATTTAGGAAATCAATAGGGGGCTGGTGCCCAATCTTCTGAAGAAGAGGAATCAAAGCAAGATCAGAGTCATTCAAAAATGTTGTTGGCTTTTGTCTATATTGGTAAGCCAGCTTTCGCAAACACCAGTGCTAGAAAAGAGCCCTAAAACATGGGATGCATTTCTAGATCAGGTAAAGAGCACCGATCGTCAAAGCTGGCCTTTAAGAGCTTTTTTAACGAGCCTTACGCAGCACACAAGGGAAGGTCGTCGGGGTGTGAACGGTTTCATTTTGTTGATTAGATACATGTTATTCACAATGTCTGTTACAGTTTCAAAGGCGAGGAACGCAGTGACGGCGTCTGTCGCTTGACAGCCCGCAAAACCAAAATGTGTGCATCCCCATGAATCAAAGGTGTTTCCAAGAGTTCAGCGTGTGTTAATATTAAAAGAGAAAATACCAGGCAGTTGCAGGCATAGCAAGTTAGAGCTAATCATCTCATCTATATTTTGTACAGGGTCAAAGGTGCAGCAGGTGGATTTGAGTTGACGCTGTCCACGGTGACGTTAGTGGTCGAATGTATTCTGCGGTACTGATGGCACTGCCAATTAAGCAGGTTTGGGACCGGCGATCCTCATGGAGCAGTGGGTTAACTTGCTTCTATAGACCCACTTATGACTACCATTGACAGTAGATAGAGGTCTTCCCTAGTGATTCATTCGGCAAACACGAGGATTAACAAATGTCGCGCTGATAATGCATTTTCCGGGTCTACTGTCGTAGGCTCATGTTTTCTTCGGGGATACTGACCTCCCCATTCAAAGTAGAGTCCTATATCCTGCAAGATCAGCTACTCTGTTTCGATTGACGGATCTCATTCCAATCTTGTCAGTCACTTAACGCCGCGAACGCAGCTGGGATGGGGAGCAGGAGCGACAGGCGTGAAATACTCTTGACGCTTGGTAGACAGGAGTAGGAGTTGATCCTCCAAAGGGCATCCCGCCAATGATTTGACAGTAACATGTACTATCCAGATAGCTGCCAGTAGCGGACGAGGCGAGGCTTTTCATGTCATTTTTTTAAGAATTGGGTCACAGTGTCGTGTCAAGAGCTCCGTCGCATGCAACGAATTCGCTAGGTTGTATTGTAGAATGGGCACAAAATGTGTCCTTTCCTAAACCATTGTAAATATCATATCGGCAAAGAAGATCTGACCAGCAGACAGCTCGAGCAACGTAAGCGAATTTGCATGCGCCACACGTATTGGATAGATGGCAGTCTGCTTGTTGCCTTGTGGAGACATCTTGAAGACTAGTAATGGCCAAAAAGCAGGTTAAACCCAAAAAGAAAGGCCCAGACCAAGTATCAGACAACCCACCACTCGTCAACCTTTCTCAGGAAGAGCAATGGCGGATTATAAACGAGTCTGGTGTTCTTCACCAAATCAAAGCGGAAGACACAAAGGAGCAAAGGTCCGGTTCCAAACAAGAAGAGGAGCCCACAGTGTTGGTAGCTTTGCTCCTTACTATACCTCTCACGGTGCTACACGGTACGCTTGAGTACGTTGTCCACCTCCAATACGACTTTCTTCAAGAGTTTACGTGGTCCCGCATCCTCAGTCGCCAGGTACCACTGGCGCCAGTGCTGGCACTGTTTATATACATTACGACGAGATATAAAGAATCGCGAGCGGCACAGGCAGTGTTTATGCTGGGGAGTCTGGCGAGTGGGTGCGCTTTGATACATCTCTCACAGGACGATCAAACATTTGGGGCCATGTTGAAGACGCCTGGATTAGCGATTTTGTGGATATACTTTGTGATTCAGGCCAAACTGAGCTATGCATCGATTAGTTTGCTTGGATGTCTCTTGTACTATAACAGACATTGGCTGCAACTTAATGGCGCAATAAAGAAACTCGAACTGTGAAGGGGCGGGTGAGAGGAGATTTCAACCTGCAGTTCCAAGGATCATCTGCATAACATCCACGTTCCTAAAGCACCACCGACGCAAAAGGCTGTCTGCAATGCTGTTTTGAGCGGATTCTCTATTTGACACACACAACATTTGATACGACCCATCTTACAAAGGCCCGAGACCAAGCACACGCTCCATAGCAGTGTGAGGATCCATCATATCCGTCGAGAGATGAGGATCTAGCAAAATTGCACATTCCATTAACTGGGTCCAAAGTAGATCGCAAGTGAGCCAAACCTACCTCCAAGGAAATCCTCATAATCAATTGTTTGATCCCTCCCCTCCAGAATTTCCAGACCTAGATTCGATACAGGAAGCACGGGAATGCGTCTCGGCTGTTATGGCCAACATCCATGAGACATATATGTCAACAACATGTAAGTGCATTCCGCGGCGGCATACCTGAGATACCAACACCTTTTCCATTTGCAGACGGAGAGGTGCGTGTAGTCCAAATGCCCTTCGGTGCATAGTCATACGAAGCTGCTCTTGGGTCTCCTGCCACTAAAACACAACACGAATCAACAGCCTGTAGCCTCCAGCAATATCCGCCTTCGTTATCCAGAAGCCCTTACCTGCGAGTCAATATTCTCGACAGGGTGCTTTGGAATAATCTCACTCCGCACAGTTCGGAACCCTTCTCTCAATGTGTCGTGGACACCGTATGCCGTATTGCGACCAACTTCTTTTGTTTGCGAAACAGATCCCTGACTCACGGGTGGCAACATGCGAAGACCATTATCAAAGGACTATATTCAGATGAAAACAAGTAAGCTCCAACAATCCAGTTAGGCGAGCACTAACAATGACAATGTCAATGAACAACTTGCCATGATGCTTGTAACTCTTCTTGCTCAAAAAGGCACTAGGAGAAACCCCGTTCTGGTTAATTCACCACATGTGACCTAGATACTCGCGTCCTATAGCATAAGAGCCATCTCACCCAAAAGGATTTGGAGTGTTGCGTCCTTGATATTCTTGATAATTCGACTTGCTTCAAAGGTCGAGTTTTCCTTTAAAGTGGATGGGTTGGAGAAGACAAACGACCCGCGCGTTCTGGCATGCGACACCTCATCGCAGCAGTGGTTGGAACCGGATGCGTCATCAACGAGTTCCCCGCAGCTCCTCGACTGAGATGGACATTTCCTTCATCAAAACCCGTTGGAAAAGTAGTTCTCTTGATAGTCGCGCGTTTTAGGGATACCGGTTGCTGGTTATCTCAAAGTAGCGCAGCTTCTCAAGTGCGGGTGCCGAAAGCGGCCGATTGATTGCGACGGATCTAGGTGTCTCGCGGCACCTGCACACCTCTCCTGCCTTCCTTTCCTCACCATCCACTGGCGATACTTGGGGAGGAGTTTGTCTTCTCTGTTCCCTATGCCTAGAGATTCTGGCACATTACGGGGCACGTGGGTCTTCAAGTGCGAAAATGCGGACACTGACTACAAGATCTGCGAGTGTGGTGGTAGATACTTGGTAATGTTTTAGTTATTGTACCGTTCTCCCTGTCCGTCAAGCTGACCCTCCAGTTGTAGAAAACCGAAAGTCCACTAGGCGCACGCTCTTACAAGAACCACATCAGATCACAAAAGCATATGAACTACCTCCTGCAGCAAGGTGTGGAATTTGTAGACCCAGATACATCTCTACGTTTACTGCAGAAGCCAAATTATGCGCCAAACCAGGCACCCCATTCTTGTACGGTGGCTGGCTGCCGCGGTGAGGTCAAGGAAGATTTCTGGGAAGTAACGGGACAATCAGAGAATACTCAGTAGACATGTACATTTGGAAACGGACCCATTTTCAATAGATGTTAGATGTGTTCTGTAAAGGCCAATCTGTAATCTCAAGAGAACTGCACAAAGGATTTATGACGTGTGCGACTCTAGGCTTCCTCCTACACCATACTCCAGAATCTTCTTTGGTTCCATAAACGCTAGCCAATCGGAGTGGGCAGTTGGTAGTAACCCCATTGCCCCACATTTCCATACACCTAGCGCAAGACAGCCAAACTGAAGGACGATATAGGCAAGCTTTGGTAGAAGCAACGGGTCACTAGAAAGTGCTAGCAATGCCGCAATTCCCCGTGGTCGTGTCTCCGTTGATTTTGTAGAAAATCGGTCGAAAACTGGAATCAACAGGTTGGTTTCTAATGAATTGGTTCTTCCGGTATAGGGACTGATTCTTACCAGTGTTGACACCCATTATTGCTTTTATCGAGTTCCACAGCAACATAACAGTGACCAGCACGCTGAAAATTTGTATGCTGTTTCCTGACATGTACAGCATTATGGCGTTCATCGGAATTGACTTCCCAGGTGCCAGTGCTGCGTCCCATGCTTTCTGTCGTTGACGGGCATCATATGAACAAACACGCCAGTTTTTGCAGTCGCAGCATGAGAACTACCTTCATCTTGAGGTTGGCAATTTGTACTTCTTTCTCTTGCTGATCGTCTTGGCTTCCTCGTCTCTGCCATCGCTCGGTAAGTACGGCCTTGTGTGCAGCCATACATGCTGTTCGCAATCGTGATAGTCTATCCCTTACATACCGAAATCCTCGCACCATCATTCGCCACAGCCTCCGCAAATCCTGGTGGGTCAAGTTTTGTATTTCGCGAGTTCCCTCGCCTGTGACGAAGATGTGTGGAAACTCGTTTAGCAAGTCTCAAATGCCCCGCGCACCAACGTTCAAGCGACTTACGCGACTGTATCCGAACCAGTTAGATTGAATGTCCACAGGGCTTTCGATGTCATTTTAGGCCCTTTGTGCTGGCAAAATAGCTACGAAAATGCCAATGTTTGACCCGCAAATGAGTTTGGCACGACATGCTGGCGTTGGACACTCTCGAGAAGGCTTAGTCCGTATCCATAGCAACAAGCATGCTATGCCCTCAAACCAGAGTTCTTACTTTGGCTTGCTTGAAATTGCAATTTCCAACAATGACAACGACGACGACAGCTGGTACCTTTCGTGCTTACTCGCGGCACATTGCACTTGGCGATACTGTTATTGCATATTCTGTACGTCGCAGAGTCGCTCCAATTGTATGTTTCCCCCTTTTGTTCGCATATATTAAAACAGCACTTTTCAGAGCCCAAAGACCATAACCTACATAACCGTGACCGCAGACGGGGAGTTTTGCAATAGCTATGGCGGATTTCCTCACAGTTCGATGATTGGAAAAGAGTGGGGTTCCAAGGTTTGTTGACAGCTGCCCGTCACCCGTTGGATCTGGGCAGGCTTCTGACTTGGCGTTATCCGATGATTTTGTTAGATGCCATCAAAGACTGGCAAAGGCTTCATCTACCTTCTTTATCCTACCCCTGAACTCTGGACCCTCAGTCTTCCTCACCGGACCCAAATTTTATATCAACCCGACATTTCATTTGTGACAGCTCTCCTCGACCTCCGACCTGGTGTGAAAATGATCGAAGCTGGAACCGGATCTGGATCGTTCTCCCACTCCATTGCCCGCACAATTGCGCCCACTGGGCACTTGTATACATTTGAGTTCAGCCGAGATCGATATGAAAAAGCCAATTTGGAATTTTCCGAACACGGGTTAGGCGATATCATCACCATACAGCATCGGGATGTTTGTGTGGATGGGTTCGATATGAGCGATATGGTGGACGCAAGTATGGTCATCCGCTGCTCTGATTTAGCTTGCCGCAGACGCTGATTTTCCGTGCGTTGCATTAGTATTTTTAGATTTACCTGCACCGTGGGATGCCCTTGGCGCGGCCAAAAGGGCATTCAAGCGCAAGAAAGTGGGTAGAATATGTTGCTTCAGCCCCTGTATGGAGCAAGTCTTGAAGACGTGCACCGCATTGAAGGAACTAGGGTTTGTCGGTAAGTCTCCAAGTTGGTGGTCAGCCATGAGATTTTGTTCCATCACTTATCCTATTAACCCAGAGATACAAATGTATGAGGTTTTGCTACGACCCTACGATGTGAGAAAGGTTCAGAAGCGGTCATTTCCAAAGTTGGGCGATGCAAAGAAGGGTAATGCGGGAGCCGAGAAGAAGCGTAAAGCAGCTGAAGCTGTCTCTGATTCGGATGTACCAGGTGGTGAAAAGACGTCTGGGGAGGATCATACCACAACATTGCATGTACCCCTGAATGAAGAACTCATCACCAGCAAACCACAAGCTGAAGTTCGGGGGCATACGTCGTATTTAACTTTTGCTACGCTGCTACCTCAAGAATTGCCAGTGAGGCGTTAAGACGAAAAGTAGTCTCAATGCCAGTATGTATATATAGATCCATATCTCCTACTATCATGCAAGAGGCTCTTGGAATATACTATTTAAGGTTTTAAGTCGGCTAATCTATCATGTAATGCTACCTCTTAGATAATGATGGATTTCCTGCTACTCATGTTGCCCGTAAAATCTACAGCTTGCTCTTGGGAACGATCATCTTGTTCAATCGTTCAGAGATGATGGATTCAGCATCTGCCACCATCTTCTCACATAGGTCCTTGCAGGCCGGAATGTCGTCAATCAAACCAACCACCTGACCAGCAGTCCATACGCCGTAGTCGGTGTCTCCATTAACGAATACCTGGCGACCTCGTTGCCCAGACACCAGATGTTGAACATCGGAGAACTGTGCACCGCCTGGGCGCTTCTCAATTTTCACCACTTCGGTAGACACGGCGTTCTTGAACACACGAGCGGTGTTGTGAAGGGTGCGGAACATGAGTGTAGTGTCACGCTCAGTGCCTTTCACGATCGCTTCCTTGACAGACTGGTGAATAGGAGCTTCTTTGGTGCACATGAAGCGTGTACCTAGTAGGGACATTGAAAGGTTGGTACACAATTCAATGATTTGACATAATAATTCGGCAAAAACAAACTAACCCATGTTGACACCTTCAGCACCCAAGGCCAATGCAGCCGCAAGTCCCCGACCGTCACCAATACCGCCACTAGCAATGTACGGTACTTGCAAGGTTTTAGCAGCCTTAGCAAGGAGGATCAAGCCACCAATGTCGTCCTCTCCGGGATGCCCAGCGCATTCGAAACCGTCGATCGACAGGAAATCAACACCAAGCCGTTGTGCAGAGAGCGCGTGACGAACACTCGTGCACTTGTGAATAACAGTAACTCCGGCCGCCTTGAATCGCTTCACGTGAACGCCAGGGTTGTTACCCGCAGTCTATCATCATAACTATTGAGCGCCGGGAAGCCGAATAACAAAAGGGACACTTCACGCTGAATACACACCTCAACGATCTTGATACCCTCTTCGATGATCGCCTCAACTAAAAGCATGGTATGTTAGCACAATTGGAGATTTGATAGACCAACGACAGGCAAAGCACTTTCAGTCCTGCCAGACATACCATATTTTTCGTATGGGGGCGGGTTAATGGCAGGCAGAAAGGTGATATTCACACCAAAAGGCTTGTTGGTCATAGTGCGACACCGAGCAATCTCCTTACGAAGAGCCTCAGGAGTAGGTTGAGTGAGTGCGGTAAGCAGTCCCTTTAAAAGGATATGAAGAATTGTAAGCACGCCTTCAATGCACAAAAAGTTTAGAATTGCTCACCAAACCACCAGCATTCGAGACCGCACTAGCCATCTCGGCCGTTCCCACCCATTGCATTCCACCCTGAACAATTGGGTGGACAATGCCGAGGGCTTCCGTTAGTCGAGTCTTGAGAGGCATGGTGATGAACAAGTGTGCAAAATGTCAAGGTAGGAAATGCTGCGGAAATCGGGGAGCGGGGACGGGATTTAAAGATGCGTTGGAGGACCAACTCGGAGGCCACGTGAGACAATAAGCGGGGAATTCATCAGACCGAAGGCACGTGAGATTGGAATGTCATTCAAATGGATGGAATGTGCAAACGCGCGGACTTTTGTCTTGGCGGACCTTTTTGCCCCAACGTTCACGCTTGACACTCTCCATGTTGACAGCGGTCGTTGAAGTGGCAGCTCCACGTTCCGAGCAAGATGGGGACATCAAATCAATCAAGGGTAAAGGAAAACGTCTCAACCCTTTTGAAGAGAACTGTGCCAGTATGCTGAAATACCACCGCGCGGACGTGAACTGGAATGCAGTGCATGGTAAGCCCGCTTCTTTTTATGCTTCGTAGCTGGTCGGCGGAAAAGGTTTTCAAGTGTTGCGCACATTGGTCTGCAGACGTGATAACGTCATTCATCTTCATATGTACGTCTTGGCAGATAAAACGCGCAAGTTGCTTGCACGAGGACAACGGCAGATATTCCAACAGAAAACATCTGCCGCAAGTCCCGCAAGAGAACAACCCACCGTAGGCCCGTGTCAGCAATGCAAGAAGCAAACAGCCGAACGATGTACATTTTGCGAGCACGCGACGTGTCAAGATTGCGGACGTGCATGCGATACCTGTGGAGATCTGTTTTGCAGTTTGTGCTCAGTGGCAAAGTAAGTATACACTAGTGGTATTCAATCACATCGCTCTAGCGTAGTTACGCCATTTTTCATAAGCTATGATCTGCCAGAAGAGCGATATTTTTGCATATCATGCAGCGAAGATGGCCGAGGATCAACTGTTGGATCTTCAAGCAAACATAGGAGATGACACATTATGTACCTCACCTACAGAGAGCATGAACAGTTGGTAGATGAGCAATTGAGAGGGAGAATGCTTGCCCCGGCCCCCCCCCCCCCCCCCTGTAGTTATATTATGTACTATATATTTTTAGAAATGAACATACTCGACATGTAACATCCGTTGATTTTGTATGCAGTCCACTTAACGCGGATGGCTCCCCTCCCCGTGAACTTGGTTAACCGGGTCATCGTCATCACTGATGGATCTTTGCGAGCTCAACGAAACTTCGTCGCATCATCTTTAGAAACGTGTAGAAATCTCGAGTCTTGTTCAACCATTCCACCAACTCGTCGAGATTGGACACAGCCGGGTTACATTCCACAACTACGGATAGACAGTTACGTACAGGTTTCGAAAGCACAGAACAACTGTTTGTACACGCACCTTGGTAATCGTTTCTTCGCACATCAATGCTAAAGGTGTACTCTTTCTCCCAGTCTTGCGGATGTACATGGGTAAAGACAAACTTCAACATGTCCGCTACGACAGATACAACGTAAGTGCTCCAGCATGACATAAAGGCGGAGAAATAAGGTTTCCATACTTTGAAGCCCCCTCACATCCATCGCCAGTTTGTTCATAAAGCATTCTAATTCAGGCTGAATTCTTTTGTGCTGATTTAATCGTGCTTCTCGCTTTTTGTTCAGCTCTGTCGCGACGGTATGAGGTCAGGCTCACGAGCAATCCCAAACACTTCAGCTTCACCTTCACCACAGCACTGCACCTTCTCGCCTCCGTCGAATGTCGTTTTTCATGGCTTGCACGCGGTCCATCAACTCATCTCGCGTAGCGTCCCGCTCATCTTTTTGTATTCGGAGGTCCGTAACTTCAGCTTCCATGTCTTCCGCTTCCTGCCGCTCCTTTTCGTATGCTGGATTGGCCTTGTCAATACTAGCTCATGGTAGATACATACAGATCAAACGCACCTCGTTGCAGATCTGATTCTTTGCCTTTGTAGACTTCGATTTGAGTTTTTGTTTGGGATTCCTTTTCTGATATGCCGCAAAAAACACACAAGATGTGAGCAATGTAGATAACATCGCGGCTAGCACCAAGTCGGCACTTTCTCTCTCCTGACCGTCAAATACCTTTGAGTTCGTCTATTATTTTTATGTGCGCCAATTTTTCATCGCTCATTTCCTTCTTCTTTGCCAGAACCCACGCGTCAAATCTCTTTAAAAACGAGGCGCATCGCGTGGTGAGCTCAGATAGCTGATGGTCGGTATCAAGGTTGACGGACGGTGGTGGTAGGGAGTTTGGTGCAAGGGACATCCGAGCGATGCCCCTGGATAAGCTGGCGACCCCAGGGTCCGGGGCGTAGAGGAAGCCCGACATACTGAACGACGGTGCACAGATAAAAAGTCAATGTTATTCGTGATTCAGCCTAACGTCTGGAGTGCCAGCCAGCTTCACAAACGTCAACGTTGAGGTTGAGCGCGCGGCTTGTCATCAACGCCAAAAGTCCAGGAAGCCGGACGACTACCCCGCGTAAAGCACCTGATCTCGTTGCTGTCATGGCAACTAGGTAGTGGGCACAACCCATTGCCCAATCTGAGACTTGCCTTGTTGCTTTGCATCTACAGTCCTCCATTACCCTTGATAACCTCAAATCCTGTAGCGGGCCCTTACACCTCACCTCACCTCACTCGATTGCCCGTTGAAATTTGCAAAGATGACCACAAAAGTACAAAAGATCATGGTTGCACCCATCAACCTGATCTTTCGGCTGCTACAACAGGTTCGTTAGCATTTGTAGTTTGTTGGCGGTTGAGGAGAGATAGTTTCAAAGTCGCACTGCGGGCAAGGAATGTCGAGGCAGAATATGTAGAGAGGACCAGAGTGTTGGGAACTAGTACTTCTCGTTAAATAATTTTGCTCACTCTACATTCTCTGTTTTTGGCTGATCTTAGAAATCGCGGGCACAAATCTGGCTTTACGACCAAACGGATCTGCGCATTGAAGGACAGATTATCGTATGCTTCTAATATTTGGCGTTATTTATATATGTTCATCATGTCTGACAACACTTACTACAGGGTTTCGACGAATTTATGAATTTGGTGTTGGATGATGCGGAGGAGGTGTCATTGAAGAAGGCGACAAGGAAGCCTTTGGGGCGGATATTGCTGAAGGGAGACAATATCACACTGCTTTGTGCGTTGAATAATTGATGGGGTGTACGGGCTGGGATGTGGTAGGTGGCATCGGACGAAACTGTAAGCGATTAGTTATTCATCTTTTGCGTTTAGTGGGTGGAATTTGTTGTACATGATTTGAACAATAGTTACGGGTCCGCTTAACATAATGGTCTCAAACTGCTTGTGGAATCAACCTGAAGTTGATTGAATATCTATTGTATATGGCAGGCGCGAGAACCCTCATGGCCAATAAAAATTATGTACAGGAAAAGGGTATCGAGAGTTCATACATCGACGTTGATCACCTCCGCATCACCTACTCCGCTGTCAGAGTCATATGGCTTAGGTTGACCTACAGCTGCATTGTACGCGGGCCCTTTAGTCGGCTCCTCACTCGTCAAAACAATCACTGGGCTAGGCTTTGCTAAATGAGTGTCCGATGTTAGACCAGTTGCTGGGCTGGGCTGAGTCACCGGTACGGGGGGAGCCGCGGGGCTCAGCTCAGATAATTGCGTCCTCCGGAAGTGATCAGTCGCTGGGATGAGGCCAGGGGCCGGAATACCCGGCGTGAGGCTCATTACTGGGTTGAAGACCGGTATCTGGGTGCCCGACATGACACCAAGGGCTGGGCTGGGACGGGAAACCTGATTGTGCGGGAATACGCTGTCCGTTCCATGTCCCTGATCTGGTTTCGCTGGAGGCTTCTTGGGTTTGGGTTTTTCTTCTCGCTCTACAGCTACTCCCAGAGTCGATTCAAACCATTTATTGGGAACCGTTTGTGGAACCTTTGCATTGAAGGCGTGCATATAAGCACGTAACACCGGACTCCAGGCATATTCCTGGTTTAACACGCGTTGCAGAGTTTTGTACGCTCCCTTTGTTGCATATGGTATTGACGTCCTAGGATCTCGGTAACGAGCTGGCAGGCCAGTAAAGGGGCAGGTTGCTTTGACAGGATCTAGTAGGGAAAGCTAAGAGATTCAATCGCAAGTGACATAACTTTGAGACATGTATTGTCCGTACATTGTGGTCTATCGGCCCAGGCTTCGAATGGGTCATGGTCGAATCGCTCGAAAATCATCAAGTTGCAGGCTCCAAAGCGCTCTAAAGGCTGTTTTGGTCCTTCACCGACGTCCATTCTTGTATGCTGTGGCAGTTGCTCACGGTCAGAGTTGTCCTCCAGTCCCCGAAGATTATCGTCGGTTATATGTACACCAGTGACATCCAGAGAGTCGCCTTCTCTTTCGTAACTATCTTTCGTCCCAGTAGACGAGGTAGCACACTCTTTGGCCTCGCTACTAACCTCTTCCACAAGCTTCACTCGAAAGGATCGGAATCGTATCACAGGGCCAACCCGTTCGGCCACCGTCTGCGCCCGTTTTCGACGATTCTCCTCTTCCATCTGAATTATGTTTTGTAAACTAGCCAAATTTAGGCGTTCCGTTTCCTTCGCCTCCGCCAGCTTCTCCTGCTGGGTCATCTCAACATCAACCATTCGCGGGCGCTGTGGGAGGAGAGCTCTACGTTTTTGGTCTTCTAGAAGTTTTTGTTGTAACTGGCGTTTTGATGCGACCGTTGAGGACCGGTTCGACTGTCGTACGGAACGAAGCAACGGCGTTTGCAATACTTCTGAAGCAAATCGGACAGCCGACAATGAGAAGGTTGGGATGTCATACTGAATCAAGGATAATGCGGAGTTTGGCATTAAGGGAGCCTAACCTCTTGCGCTTCTCTTCTTTTCTCTCGTTTCTCGGCTAGGGGTTGCGGGACTTTGTGCTGCATTCGAACTTGTTTGCAAACTTGAGGACACAGTCCGCAGTGTTTCCCCCGCGCTTCTCTTGGAGCGAGTACTTATGCTTGTGACTACTTTTCTTCTTTTCTAGTACATTTATTATGTAGCAGAAATTGAGCATAGTCAGGAAATGGCAAACGCGAGGGCTTCCGTAGGACACACCTGTCGCGTAGCTTTCTCTTCGGCATGGACAATAGCTTCCTCGTCAACAGCGTCTTCCTCATCGGTGCTGCCAAAGTCCTCGTCAAACACATCCTCCTGTTCTATACATGGGCGTTTAAATATGACCTTTCATACGGACGATTGTACAACAAATGGCTCAACCTTCTACGATGTATTCCTCAACATCGTCCAGCACATCTTCCTCAAAAAGGGAATCCTGTTGCTGGAGAACAAGAGAGTGCATGCGGTTACCCGCGTTTGCACGACGCTCCCTTGTAGCCGACAGTGACATCGTGATCGGAGTTAGAGCGAATCTCGCTGGTCTTCACTGCAGAATTGAACACCGACCGACACTAGGTCTAATGTTGCTATGGCAACAAGACGCGATGACAGGGAGCTCGTCCTCATCGAAAGGACTGGAAACTAGAAATTCTGCCCAACATGAGTGCTGACTTTTCACGTTCTGCCGGCCAATATAGAGATCTGGATGATCCTAGAGCTCGTGAATCAGATTATGGGAAAGGTTAGTAGTCTTTGAGCTGTTTCATTACCTCATTATCGTGACATAACGAAATTTTGCAGGGGAGCGAAGGTACAAGGATCTAGACGACCCGCGAGAACAAGACAGAGGTGAACAGGGATAAATGTTAATAAAAAAGAGTCAAAGTTCGCTTGCTCAGACGTGGGTGTGGTATTAGGGTACCGGGATCGTTATGGAGGTAGGCGCCGAGACCCAGGCGATCGACGAGACGGTGAACGACGAGACAGATACCGATCGCGGCACTCCCGTTCTCGGTCACCCAGAAGATCACGCTCTCCGCGAAGACGAGGTAGGTCAACTCTCCTTGCTTCTTCCAATGAAAATTTAGTACCAACGTTGGTCGTGATAAGACGACAGCTATGATCGTGGGCGAGACCGCGATTACCGAAGGAGTCGCGATGATGGCCGAGGAAGGGAATATGATAATGGTCGACATAGACGGCGGGAAGATAGTATGGGTCGCGACGATGATAGACGGGAACGGGATAGAGCAAGAAGACGCGAATCCTCTCGTAGCTCGGAAAGAGATCGCCGTCGACCACGCTCGCCTTCTCCAACGTAGGTACTCCTTTCCACTGTTGATCATTCTGATGAAGCTTGCTTATCAAGTATGAACCAGTACCTCATCTAAGCGCGATGAAACCCCACAAGTGACAGATGACATGGACGAGGAGGCAAAAATGATGGCCTTGATGGGAATTACTGGATTCGATTCCACACATGTAAGTTAGGCTGCGCGCGCCAGCCATTTGCTAAAAATGTTAAGTTTTTTTCAGTTCATTTATTAAATCTTATTTGAACAGGGAAAGAAGGTTGCCGGGACGGATGTGAGCGCGGTGTCGATCAACAAGCAGCGAACTTATCGCCAGTATATGAATCGACGGCGGGGTTTTAATCGCAATCTATCTCCTACGAGATGACACGGGCAATACATACTCGACTTGCGTGCGTAGCAACAATGAT
The DNA here is from genome assembly GCF_000182565.1 of Spizellomyces punctatus DAOM BR117. Classification (NCBI taxonomy): domain Eukaryota; kingdom Fungi; phylum Chytridiomycota; class Chytridiomycetes; order Spizellomycetales; family Spizellomycetaceae; genus Spizellomyces; species Spizellomyces punctatus. The sequence goes on along the minus strand of NW_015971541.1, from coordinate 1,486,682 downwards.
GATGCACGGTGGGCTTCTTTAAGATATTCAGCGGTTTGCGAGGAGGCGTAATTTCCTGCGCAAATGATTACCACGTTGTTCAATGTGCGGTCTGTGAAACAGAAGTGAGCCGAGTTCTTTATTCATGCTGAGTCTGTCAATCTGTCCTTTTACGAATATTCCGGCTCGCTTTGTTGCTTGTCATCTTCCGCTTTTTAAATGTAGCAGTTGCAGGTCCTGGAGCGTCCTCCTCTCCCATATCTGTTGACAATGTCTTCTCCTTGACTTTGAATGAAGCTACATGTTCCTCTGGCTCTTCCTCTCCATAATCTGCCCATTCATTGACAGCATCGCCTCGGTCTTTTCCCTTTTGGTTTTGGGCCGGATCCGTCCCAGATGGCGGTGGTGGGGTGTCAACCACAGCCCATGTACCGTAGGGGTGTCCGTCATCATCGTGGGTAGTACTCACAGGTTGTAGCGGTCGTGTTTGATGTACAGCATCTGGTATCACCTTCGGCCGACCCTTGTCAGGTTCAGGTACGTACGCTTGCTTCTGCGCTTTTGCCGCCTCCACAGTAGGATCCCAAGCAGCAATGTCCGGTTTTGATCGCGTGTCCTGCGCATATTGCTTACTTGCAGCCTTCCAGGTCAATCCTATCAGTTTTTGAGACAATGAGAAGCACCAATTCATCGACGAACTAACCTGTTCTATTCGCGCAAGCATGGCCCTAGTCTTCGCATCTTCTTGTGACTGTTCTTCTTGCCTTTTGTGGACATCTTGAAGGTAAGCGTTTACGTTATCCTTGTGTTTCCTTCCATTCTCATGTGTTTGTCGACTCTGTAGAGGAATTTATGAAAGACAAGAGAGCTCTGGTCAACAAAGTCAGCTCATGAGAGTTTGCCACGCAGTAGACGATATAGGCATCTTACGATCTTGTTATCCTGTATATATATTCTGCAGTACTTGCAGAAATACTTTTTATTGGACACCCAATATTCAGACATGGTCGCCAATCTTTGCGTCTCGCTGAACGAGATCTCAACCAGGAAATCGAGGATTGCACTTGGTCATGTGACCGATGAGGCATGACGTGTGCGCGCAGCGACCAACTCTCCAATATCTGCTTTGAACAGATCTACGACGACGAAAGCCGTTTACCATGTCAGAAACTCCAAGAAGAGATAACTCATCTTCCTATGTTGACCTACTTGCCTATCTCCAAGATTCAACTAGTTCCGTTTTTATAAAAGATTTCCAGCGCGTTAGCGAGAAACTTCGAAGCATCCTGGATGACGGAAGTAGCAAGGTGCATGTAATTAGTGGTGGGTTTTGAACTCTTACTTCTCCATAATTGTGTATGATAATGCGATACTTATGGATTATCTGGTTTTCTTTGGTGCTTCTGTTGAAGATTTTGATATGACCATTAGCAAGTATGTTAACCTCCGCATAAAGACTTGGGACCGTAATTAATGGACGGACCCTGTTAGATACTGGGTGAATGGTGAACGAAATGTGAGCTCACACAGATTACTGGCTTTGAGTAGTCGAGTGCCAAAGGAGGTAAGCGGCAGGCTCTTGCAGATGATACGAAATCGTAATTTTGCAAACTCACCTTTGGCCATGACAGTTTAGTGACAAGACCGACATTCTTTATAAACACTATTATCCTATTGAAATATCGCGAACTATACCACACAAAGAGAAAGTACAAGCGATGGTGGAGTGGTGGGAAAAGGCTCATGAACTGATCCTCGAGCTGAAGCTGACAAAAAGCGATCTGGCCCATATGGTAACAGAAACGCCAATATTGTTGAGAATGGGAGCGCGGGAGTTTGTGGATCACTGTGCAGCCAAGGATATACCCCTTTTGGTGTTTTCTGCTGGACTTGGAGGTCGGCTGCGTAATTCTACGATATGTATGATGGCTTGCTGACTGATTCTGGACCTTGCAGATGTGATTGACGCACTTTTACGGCATGAGGGTCTCATGAAGCCCAATGTCCACATTGTCTCAAATAGGCTTCATTTTGGTGAAGATGGCGTGGCAGGTACATGCAAACTCTGATTCCGTCGTTTTAGGCGCCCCATTGACCTCTTTGCAGATAGATTTGACGGTCGTTTGATTCATACCTTTAATAAGAATGAAGCCGCTATAGGAGGATCCGCATATAGCAGTATAATCGAAGACCGCCACAATGTGGTAAGCTTCTGTTGTATGCACAGTTTTACAATTTCGCTTAGTGACAGGGCATCTCATGCGTAGATACTAATGGGCGACTCCTTGGGGGATCTCCGTATGGCAGAGGGTCTCGAACATGACACAAAACTAACCATTGGATTTCTTAATCACGACACAGAGCTGTTGCTAGATCAATACGCGGAAGCATTCGATATCGTGATATTAGATGATGCCCCCATGGATATTGTAAACCGTATACTATCCGCACTGCCGTAGATTGTCATTGGAATAGAAAAATAGGCCGGATGTAAACATGATGTACAGCAAGAGCCAAGTGTTTGACGTTACAGGTTATTGATGTGCTGGCCGCCATCGCAAGCAGAGTTGCGTTCTGGGACAGCGATTCAAGAATTAAATTTCACTCCCGCACGTGCCTTTTTGTCAAGACAGCTCTAGCTCTCATCATTTTACCATGTCAACGGCTAACCAATTGGCTATAAACACCTTCAAAAGATCACGTCCGGATCCTGCTCGTATTCATTAAGTAGGTTCGACGGCTGCGCCTGGTTTGATGTTAGACCCAGGCCTATTAGATGTAGACACATTAGTGGGTGGAATGCAGTGGTTCAAAGATAAGACAAGCTAATAACGCACTCTGATTCTTTTCGCGTTCCGCTGTTTCGATTGCGAGCTTTTCCTTCTTTTTACCCTGCACTTTTTTCAACCTACCACAGCGTGCGATGCACAACATTAACGGAGAATTCACCATGATCCGACGCGACGGAAGCATTTCTCAAACCTGTAGAACTCCTCTCGGTCCGCCTCATCAAGTTCCGACGTGATAAATTTAATAGTATTTTCAATCTTGGGAATGATGACGTGCTCAATGGCGTTCACACGTCGGTTTGTAACTTTAATCACTTCATCGAGTATCACAAAGGCAGTCTATCCATGTCACTGTTAATTTGTTGATACCTATCAGAGCACATTATGTTTACATACCTGCAAGGATGCTAGTTCCACAAGTACTTCAATTGCCTTTTTGTAGGTTTCTTTGCATTTTTGTACTGCCTGCCCACCGCGTCCCAGCCCGGTCAATTCGAACGCTGAACGTGCAGAGAGGTAAGCCCAACTGATTTGGCCGTTTCATATCTCCTTAGCTACTCTAGTTCGAACCTACCATTTTGCCCGTCCACATACATCTCAAATGCTGGGAGTTGTACTCCTGATACGTTTTCGGACTTTGCGCGAACTTTGAGTTGTGCCTGTTTTACGCTTTCGCGGACCTGGTACCTAGGCATGGTCGGCCGTTACCATGTGTAATTTGCATTCACACCATATGACCCCTTACCCAATATCGCCCGTGCTGTACATGACCTCCGCATATGAAAAGTTTGCCACTTGCATGATTTTGCCCATTTTTCTCTTCGCCTATTTATACAGAATGGTGAGGAGAGCGTAAGGTGAACCGATATGCATTTAAGCATTATTTCCGTTTGCTCCCATTGTCCCATTGTCAAATCCCCTCATCCATTCTCAACGGTGCGGTGTCGTTCCCTTCCGTTTTCCCTCCAAAAGCAGACCTCTCATACCTCGTCTATTTTTTTGACGATATCCCTGAACCGCCTGGTCAGGGCCTCACTCTTCCGTTTCAATAGTGAATGACCGGTGTGCGCTCCCTTTAGACGGTTCTTCATAGTTGTCAACGCCCTATTGGTTATCAGGCAGGTCAGATGGTTCTGGGAGCCTGACCACGGCGGTTGGAAAGCTTGCTATGTACGTACATCCGCGTTGGAAAAATGGCAAACCTAGGTCCAGCGCCGCTCATGGTTTCTCAGTAACAGCCGTGTGGGAAATTTAGGTAAATTGTGTTGTGGGATGAGAGCATCTACTTTCAGGTCAAGGCCACGCTCGTCTGCCCGCTCTCCAATTTCCCAGCGCGTGTCATCCTGATCATGTGACCGTAGGATGTGGATGGCGTCGGATTCGCGCTCTTTGGGGCCTTTTCGCCATTTCGCCATCTGGATTGAGTTCACGCCGGTCAAAACCGTCAGAGATTGCATAGTACTCGACAATTCCCTGTAGAAAAGTGCTATAATGGACAAGATTAAGGAGGTAGGAGGTACGCGCTATGCTTTTGGTAGCGGGCTGTGGGCTGGCATCGAATGACAGCGGGGCGATGAGCGGCCTTCTGGGAGCACCTGAAACTGAATCAGTCCGATCCGTTGCACTCACTGTATTATTGACCCGTACTTTTGCAAATCATGATTTTTGGACGCGCAGAAACTCGAAAAGCTCCGCATTGAGTCCGAAAGTCATCAGTCGCGCGCAGAGAAAGCAGAAGAGGAAGCAAAGCAGCTCAAGGAGCAACTTGCTAAGCGTGAGACAGAAGTTCAGAGCCTTAATAACAAGATCACGCTCCTCCAAGAGAACTTGGATCGAACTGAGAAACGCGTAGAAGAGGTGCGTATGGCCTGGTTACTTGTTGTCCTCGAACTCAGTGTACGATAAGACTTTTGGTATCCTTGGTTCCTAATTCCCACTCTGTAAAACAGGTTAAGCTGAAGAAAGTGGAAGGAGACAAGGAAGAATCACAAGTGGAAACGCTGCAGCGAAAGGTCCAATTGTTGGAGCAGCAGATAGAAGACAAGGGACGGAGCTGGAGGGAGGTGACAGATAAGTGCGTATTGTGATGGTTGGCAACTTTTATCTTGTAAGCAGAGCGAGCTAATTAGGGCTGGTTATTAGAGCCCGCGGTCTTGAACTGACCGCCGAACAAGCAGACCGTAAAGCGAAGCAGCTCGAGGCTGATAAGACCGAGCTTGAAAAGCGACTAGACGATATGACACAAAAGTACAATGTTGCTAAACAGGAGCTGGATTCGACATTGAAAGGACTGGAAGATTTGTAAAACTGGGTACATAAGATCTGGACGGCCTATATATTATACCATTTTAATCGCGGGCCGTCCTCTGTCGTGCATGAAGATGAACTGAATAGTTTCACTAGGCATATTATTTGTCATGCTACCTCGCTCTTATGTCTCCTCCTGCCTGAAGGACATCATCGTATATGCTGAAATCCGTCCAATAACCATGGTCATGTGACCAATGTCATCATGATCCCACCTCTCGACATCTTGCTTTTGCATCTTGCTCATCTCCCGTACTTTGGTCAGCGTAAATAGTCAAGGATGGCGAACGTTACTTACGAGGGTGTGCCCTACTTTGTGACAGGGAAAGGTTCTTATCTATTGTTGCGTCTATTTGGGGACTTCATCTACAAGCACATGGCGTCTCGCTGGTCTCTCACTCACTGGTCTATCGTCTTTGCTGTCGCTTGCAGAGGGGTCCAAGGCCGGCGTTATTGTCATTCAGGTGAGCACGAGCAAAATTTAATGCCTCTATTGGAACTGTTCTGATACCCATTATCTTTTTTGTGGAAAAGGAATGGTGGGGCTTGAATGAGCAGATCAAGAAGACAACTCAGCGATATGCCGATGCTCTGGGCAGTCTTGCGGTTTCTCCAGATCTGTACGTCGAATTTTCGCTTGAAATGTCATGTTTATTGTCGTCATGCTGATGCCGTCCGGGCAATAGGTATCGTGGAAAGGTGGCTACTGAAGCCGACGAGGTTGGTGTTGATGACGAGGAGAAATTGAACCCACCTAATATCCACCATCACCTTAGGCGAACCATTGCATGTCAACTTTGGATTGGCCTCGCGCAATTGAGGACATTAAAAATGCTGTCAAATTTTTAAAGTCGAAAGGCGCTGAGAAAGTACATGTCTAGTCCCGTTGTCAATTGTGCGAATCTTGACCTAACTTGTCGGCTTTAGGTTGGAATTACTGGCTTTTGCATGGGTGGAGCCCTGGTATGTGATATACTTGCAACCGTTTTGACATGACAGCTGTTAAAACTGCTACGGCAGACCTTGGCATCCTCGATCAACGTCCCCGAACTTGCCGCTGGCGTAGTATTCTATGGTGTACCCCCAAACGCCGACCCCAAACAAGTAAAGATTCCTCTTCAATTCCATTTCGGCGACCAAGATGAATCGAAAGGCTTTTCGGATAAGGAGGTACCCTCAACTTCTCCGTCATTTCACGGTTTTCTCTCTTGAGATTATTGGTTGCTTAATCGATCACATTAGACTGCCGACAAGCTCAAGGCGGGACTGAAGGAAGCTGGGAAGGACGTATCCGAGTTTTACCAGTATCCTGACGCAGACCACGCTTTCATGAACGAAGAGGCCCCCGCTTATCCGTACAATCCCGAAGCGGCTAAGGTCGCGTTTGACCGCAGTATCTCGTTCTTTAAGAAACATTTGCTGTAGCCAGGCGCATTAGTGTTCATTCATGTCATTCATGGGACATTCGAATAGTTGAATTGAAATGGAGTTATAATACACTGGACTTGTATAAAGGTAAACATATTTAGAAGGCGTTCTCGAACCGCCAAATGTCGCGACTGGAACTCGTCATGATATCTCCATTTCTATCTGTACCTGCCCATCCAACAAACACCTGAAGTGACCATGCGATCAGCATCTTCAGCACCTTACGATTTACTAAAGCAAACCTTACCGTTATTGGGCAGTTTGCATCGGGGCATTCCTCCGTGCATATGCTGTCGAGGCAAAAGCACGTGCTAAGGGTGCATGCTGTGGGATACCATTGAAACGACGTCAGTGCTCCTACGAAACGGCCATATGTTAATGTCGGTTCACAAAGCAAGCTGATGCATTGCACTGAAAAATCACCATTCTCAATAGCAACCACAACAGTGCGTGAGGGTACGTAGACAAGCTTTCCGTTGGACGTCGTTGCCCACCTCACTGTCGCAGTGGGGAAGATTTGATTCCGATAGAGCAGATACATGGTAATCTCGGGAGGAGTCGTGTCCGCATACTGCGTCAGATTTGTCCAACCTTGCAATAACTGTCAGCTTTGCTGATAAACTTACAGAAACGACAGTAATATACTCACTGTTAGGGATTTCCAATTGAGAATAATCATCGACTTTAGGATAGAACACTGCAATGCTACTCGTTGCGACACCCGAAAGAGGGTCCTTTGTGGTCAAATTCATGTATACCACTGCTGAATTTGCTTTGGAGTATAGTGACGATGACGAATTTGTGCGAGCTTCATTTTGGATGATGAGGCAACCAGGTGTGCCTGATCCAGCAGGTATGGCAGCACAATATCCCAAAGATGGTGGATTCCAGTCGGCTAGTGGGACTGCTGATATGGCGTAAATGGAAGGAAGGAAAGAGACTAGGAGGGCAAAGAGGAACGTTGCGTGCATTTTTGGCGTAGGCAAAGGACTCGATGGAATTGTTTTGTTGGGAGAAGCGTGTCGGAGCTTTGGTTGGTCATGCTGATGTGATGACTCACGGGATTACGCGCCCCCAAGCACAAGCAACGGTGAAGAGTTGCTGCCAGCATTTGAGCATTCTTCTTGTTCACCATCTTTCATATTCTTGCGATATTGTGTTTATTCAGCTCCATCGATCACGTAGTTGATACGTCCAAGAAAGTATTCCAGACCAGCGGTCATGAACACCGGACGAAAGTCAAACAATGAACTACTGTTTATAAACTTCAACCAAGACTTCAGGTATTTCAGCCACATGTACCAATGTGAGGGAAGCAAAGAGGGCATGCGCACAGAGCGCTTCTGCGCTGCAGTGTCAGGATATCTATATCCTTTTTCCGGTGCCAGTTGTGATAGTGTCAGGATGGAGAATGACCCGCGCATGACGACATCAATACGGCTTGTAATGCTGACAATCGACGGTTTTAACTTTACTAGCTGCATATCAGTTGGAACACGACATGGCTACAAGATCTATAACTGTGATCCCATTGGCAAATGCTATGGAAAAAGTATGCGAGTTGTTGATCCATAAAGTCCGCGGTTCAGCTGACAATGGATTTTCTGATAGCCGAGGGAGGAATCGGAATAGTGGAGATGCTTTTTTGTACAAGCTTGGTTGCATTGGTTGGCGCGGGGGAACAGCCGGCGTTTTCTCCTCGACGACTGCAGATTACAAATACCAAGGTATTCATCGTCCATTGGGCGAGGACGATTTCCTTCAAGATGACTAATGAAGCGATCTATTCTAGAGACAATCCACCATTTGCGAACTGACGTTTGTCACGGCCATTCTCGCCGTTAAACTAAACCGAAAGCGTCTGGTCGTGGTGCTAGAAGAGCACATCTACATTTACGACATTAGCAATATGAAACTTTTACACACAATCGATACTAGCCCCAACCCTAATGGTACGAATATGCGGCTGATAGAGTAAATTTTCTTACTAAATGCTCAATAAAGAATTTCTTGATTAGCACTCTGCGCTTTGTCACCATCCTCCGATAATTGCTACCTAGCTTATCCGCCAAATACGTCTGGTGCGGCGGGTGAATTATTGATATTCGATGCAATAAACCTTCAAGCTATCAATATCCTCCAAGCACATAAGAGTCCATTGAGTTGTATTGCATTCAATTATGACGGAACAATGGTGGCAACTGCTAGTGATAAGGTAATGAATATGGCATTCGCAACCCTAAAACATATCCTCATTCTGCGTTTGTAATCGTCCTAAGGGGACGGTAATCAGAGTCTTTGCGGTACCGACCGGTCAAAAGCTCTTTCAGTTCCGAAGGGGAACATATCCTGCTCGCATCTATTCAATTTCATTTAACCTTGACAACACATTACTATGTGTCTCGAGTGCGACAGATACTGTTCATGTCTTTAAGCTTGTATCTGAAGAGGAACGGGAGGCAGCCGCACAAATGGAGCGAAGACATAGTTCAGGACAAAGAAAAAACAGCATGATAAGTTCACTGTAAGTTGCATCCTACACTTACCTACTGCGCTGTACGTTATTCATCGCCAATCGACTACAACAGAAAAGCGCCAATTGCCACCGTTGCGGGCTCCGTAGGCTCTTACTTTCTACCGGACATGCTAACTGAAATGTGGGAACCCACGCGAGACTTTTGCTTTGCCAAACTGCCATCAACAAGCAAAGGAGCGCAAAACATCTGCGCTATTAGTGAGCAAATACTTATGGTGGTTACCGCAGAAGGTTACTTTTATCAGTTTAAAATAAACACTGAAGATGGCGGTGAGTGCACTCTTGTCAAGGAATATCCCCTATTAGAGGGTGAGGGAGATATCAAGGCGAATGCCGCTGGTGGACAATGACTGGATTGATTGCGTATACGGGTTCGATTAGGAGCGCAAAAATGTTTATATTGTGTTGTTTATGCTTAGGTCGCCTTTGTTATTTTGTACTTTTCTGGAGATGCGTAGATAATAATGTGATACTTTGCCGCTGTACCTGGACATGGATGCTAGCCGGATGGTTATGGTCAATATGTGCCCCCCAAAAATACGTACAACCCAAGTTTGTCCAAAACGACATAAACTTTATTGAGCGAGGTATATTTACAGCCCAGATCTGATTTAGCGATCCTGGAATTCAGTGCGCGACACAACGGCAACACAACCATGAACAAACAATGTACAGAAAAGGCACAACATCATGGACCCATCACTTCAAGGCATCAATATCCATAACGTAGCTGTGCTTGCGTGAACTTCGGAGGGACCCAATCTAATTTGTCCGGATCAATCCTTGTCTTGTTCTTCGCAACATTCTTCTCATGATGCTGGATATTGCCTTTGCTCAAACACATGACAAACTGTCCTTTATAGTATTTGATCAAATCCAGCGCTTGCAAAGTGTGCATGATATCGTCGCAAGTAATACTCGTCTCATCACTCAATTCTTGAATTGTGATCTCGCCTCGGTACTGATAGAGTTTCTCCAGAATCGTATCGGCCCAGTACGACCGATATGATAAGAGTCCCAGATCCGAAAGAGGCTTTTCGGGAGACCCTGTCTTCTTCTCAATTTTTGACAATTCGTAGGAGAATTGAATCAAGAGTTTCCCGTAACCCATTCGTTGATATTGAGGAAGCGTCAAGATACAGGCAACGTTGTAATCCTCGTTGGATTGCTTTTCTTTGGAAAAATAGCCTAGGACGTGATGGCCAGTTTCATCACAGGATGTCATGATATAAAATAGGAATGGCTCAACGTCGTAGTAGAGGGTTTTGTGATCAAGGAAGAGTTTGGAAAGAAGACATAAATTTCGGCAATATCTACGCTGCTTCCGACCATCAATTTCATAGAAAGAGATGCGAGCTTTTTCATCTCGATATATTTCGTTTCCTGGGGGATGCCGAAGAGTGCATTTCGTTCGGTGTCGCTCGAATTGGCGCTGGGAGCCCATGTACTCCAAGCAAAACTCACAGATCCATATACGAGGGAGTTGAGTGAATTCCTCTGGATATGGTGAAAAGTACCACGTTTCGATTTCGTGTTTACCCATGACGATTTTATCAATATTCTTAAGTCGTGCAATTTCAGTAACGCACTGAGTCATTGAACCGTGGACCCGAAGTTTTTCAAGCTCTTTTTCCTTTGAAAAAGTGTCGTCCGTATCCTGACTTGCAGAGGCATCTCCCATAACCACATCCCCATCCGCATCCTTGTCCGCTTCTTGTTTTACTCTATGTTCTTCTGCCTGGAGCTGATTATGTGATGGGGTCCTTTCTCTGTCATGTCGTTTCCGCTTCTGGGGCACTGTGGCCGACAATGGCACACCGACAGCTGCACCGGAACCGGAACCTTCGACTTTTGCAGCAGGACCTCCACTGGGCGTCGTTGGCGGCCCTGCAGCTCCAGAAAGCTTATTGGCAGTTTGCTTCTTTCCAACCTTTGCAAACTCGGCTTGAGAGATATTCAGTCTCTCCAAGGGGACCCACTCGTCCAAACGTTTGTTGAATCCTTCATAGTGAACGTAGAACTGGACTTTATCAAGGCCCGCATGTTCGTTACGAAGCGAAAGGATTTCTGCACGGTGCCAGTGTCGGTCCTCTCGTCCCTTTACAATTGAAATCTTCTCTACCGGAAGCTTTGCACCTATCGCCTGCTGAAGAAAGTCTTCTGGGGAAACCATTTGCGACACAATTCCAGCTGAGAGTAGCGCAGTTGAGGGTCAAAAGCCTTCCCAGACGGACGACCGCGAATGCAGCGTGTCATGTGAAAATCATGTGACTCTGGCTTCTTTTTAAAAGGAGCAGCTTCTCGTTCTCGTTCTTGACTCAAGACATGCAGCGTTTCGGTTGGGATAAGATTTCACAGTCGATGGACTCTTTGTCAAGGCATCTGTGACATCTCTCATCCTGCCAAGAGCGAGTTACATTTCTCTACGCTCGAGTTTGAGGAACAAGACAAGTTACAAGTCATTGTGAACTATGCACTTTATTCGAAGGCGTCACTTTTTCTATGGACATGCCTTTTTGCGAGGGTGCGCATATTACTATAGGCAGAAAGCCCAATTTATAGTGGAGTCCCAACTACTGGACTACTTCATCTGTGAGGCTTTCGTACATTTCATCACCTTTACCCGCTCAAGGCCGTTTCTCCTAGCTTCACGACAACTTTTCCTATTGGCCTGGCTTTATCACCAGATCTAGGCCAGAACATGCGCACAAGAAAACAATCATATCAGATCAGATAATGTCCTACCTCACAACCGCAATTGGACTCTATGGTTCATCATTCACCTCCCTTGGATGAGATGAAAAGCATTACATACAGATTAAGCTATAGACAGACTGCAGCGTCGTCTCGCTACTGTCAACAAGAATCGATGGGGCTCATGATCACCATTGCCATCAGCAGTGTCACTGTAATGTCCTTCAGCTGGAGCAAGTTTGTCGTCTATGCCAGCCTATTCCTGGAAAAGGTAGAAAAGTGGAGAAGGACTGGAAATTGTAAAGAAGCCCTTCACCTAGGCAAAGCCACAGTGCTACTTAAAAAGAAGCCATTCTCACGGCAAATCCGAAGGACTAGTTGATGCTACTTGGTGTTGGCCCATGGAAGGATCCGGTCTCAGGCGTGTTGTCTTGATTGATCAACTTCTCCACCGCTATCAGTTGCGAAATATCAAATGGGCTGCTGGGCAATGAGAAATCGTGATACGTAGAAGGTATATGTATAAGCGCACCCTTGGAGGATTGCAATTTGCAAACGTACCAGGTCTCGTCTCGGTATTGACCTAGGTCAGAAAAGGATTGTCTACATTGTATATCCCCAAGTTTAGAGTTTCACCAGACCTGAAATCTTCGAGCAATTGGAGGACGCACATCGTTCATACGAGTTTGAAACCCAAAAAGAGATGGAGCAGAATCTTGGCAGGTAATTGCCGCTATGATCCAGGACACGTTCGAAGCCTACAGGAAGCTATAAGATATTGAGAATCAACTGAGTAGAGACGAACCGGGCATTGGAAATCCTGTCCCTTGGCCACCATTCACTCTTGCAGAAACTTTGGCAGAAGCCCAGGGCCTGCCACTGCTCTCAAACATGTCGCAGAACGAGGCAGTGGGAAACATATGCGTATACAAATTCATTGACCCTGAAAAAGGACTATCCCAATTTCGCTCTAGGTCCTGGTATGCCAAATGAGATCATTCGCACAGTCCACCGGCTGGACCCAGATGTCTCAGGTTCCCTGTAACTCAATTAGAAATTTCATTCTGTGCTATTTACAGTTAAATGTTATTTTGCTTCTTCACCTGCCGCCTGTGCACGGATCACCAAGTGTGCGGGGTTCTAGCGGGGAAAGGACTGCCTGTGGACTATGCCTCCCGCAACACAAGGGACTTACTCAAACCAATGGCAGCTTTCGAGAATGGTACGGAATCCAAGCGGAGGACGCTGTTGTATTGGTGCTCACGTATCAGACCGGAGACATTGGCTTGAACTTTGAAATTGCTCACTCCGTCCCGGAATCCCATTGACTAGAAAGAAGCGATGGAGAGCGCACTTTTCATCAAAACGGTGTAATGTTTCATTAAATGCTACGTCTAGACTGATACTTTGGGTGAGCAAATCTTTTGGTAATGTTGCAGGGTAGATTTGACCATGACACTTGGATTGCCTGGACAGAGAGACAGGCATTTGCAGTCCTGCGCATACCATCAATGCAAAATGGCCGGCACATCATGTGCCTCGTTTTGACAGCGGTGCATTCTGTTATCGGTCATCTAGGCCGGCTATTGTTTGCATCAATTTCACTTGCGATAACTCGTGTTAATTTGTCATTGGCCTTCTGGGCTTTATGATCACATCCGCGATTTATATTTTGACGCGAACGTAGTAGAAAGTAAAATATGTCTTATTGTCAGACCGATTGTATTATGCCATGATACATGGTTGATATTAAATAATGTTCCATCTAACATCTTAATCAGCCTAGGCACATCCTCAGGCTAGGTATTCGTTAGCAAGTTGAGCATGACACAACATGTCAAATGCTAAGCACTAGCTAATGAAATGTTGTATGCGCAAGTACACAGTAAATTTAGAGGTGTCAGGCGCAAATATGGAGATGCTGGGAATGGGGTTAACAAGTTAAATAGGTGTCACACCGACTCTGAAAATTGTGGGTTGTCGTTTCGCAGATGTCATGAAGAGGACAGCCTTCCCGATATTTTACATATCTAGGCATCTGCCGTGGAGATATGATATGGTGAGCGTCATCGCTGGTCGTGGGGATCGTCGTTGAATAGCTGTAGAGCATGTCATTGTTACAGACCTATAATGCAATGAGGATATCATTTGGTGGTAGAGAGGTATCGGTGTACATTAGTGTAGAGTAAGCCGTCCCTGTTGGCGTCCATCGTCCTACTATCTCGACGGTAGTGAGCAAGGCGTGCAATCGTCGGCATTGGAGCTATGCCCGTAATCATATATTGAACTACGTAGGTGTCACGGTATGTGGGATCTATTGCCTGCCTTTTTGCAGACGCCGGTTGACTCCTCAACATGTGCTAGCCTTTTCTGTGGTTCTACTAGCATCTCGGGGTTTTGCGTTTATAACCCTTCACACGTAGTGACAGGCGCGCATATCACGATGTGCTGCCGAAGACAACAACTCAGACAATCCGGTCCTTGACTAAGAGATCCAAAAAACAAAGAATTTTCGCCGAACTGGACAGTTCCGTCTTCAAAGCCAGGATTGCAAGGCAAGGCAGCTATCAATAGCAATACTTCTAGCAGAACTGCAAAGGAAAAGAGACGAATATGTTTAGGGTAGCGGATTCACCTAAAGAGATTTTCTAGCGAAACTATCTTCATAGAGCAGAAAGTCGGCTTCACGTACGCCTTGGATGAACGGATGAAGCTTGTGCTTCTGTCTTCCTATCTTCCCTTGGTACAAATTCATGGACGAGACCGGAAAAGACTTCCAGCAAGCACATGCTACTCATCTAATCGTACTGCAAGGAGACGTGGCGGAGGCAAGGGCAAAGTTGCCACATAACCCTGAGCAAGGTCAAACCAGCAGGAAATCCTACTGAGAAAGAGTGAGAGAAGAAGTCAACATGCATTGGTGGGTAGCTTACGAAGCATTGGAATTATAGTGTAAGGTGGGATTAATTGCTACTAGTATATGACAAAAAAAAGCACAAAAAATGCGCTGCTAAATAGAATATATTGCGCGCTCCAAGGCGATTGTGCTGGCATTTTCAGCTGTTCTCTCTTTTGCCGCAGCTTCTTCAAATCTTTTCCTCGTCTCCTCGATCTTTGCAAGTACATCTTCCACCTTCTTGGCTAACCGATGCGGCAATTTCCCCCGGGTTGGCGCATGTTCCATGGGTACCACTTCACAATACGGCACCCATTCATAAAAAAGTTTTGTACCGGTGTAAATCCCGATATGCCATTGACCATCCAAAAACATTATGGGACGAGACTGGTTTACAGATGGAGGGAATCTTTTCGGATCGAAACATCTAGGATCTGTAGGACGGTAGGGAGGCTCAGTGATGGTAGGTGGTACGGATGAAAGAGCTCTGGTCACTGCACATGGACCGCAACGTCAATCAATCTGGAGACGACCAGCAGCAATCGCTTATGCCGCTCACCATTGTCAACGGCAACTGCAAACATCAGAGTTGAAGCAATGGACTCTAGCAGTTTCATCGTGAATATGCTACACTCGAACGTCCTGCCTGGAAACTCTGACGTTGATGATTGACTAAGCAATGATCGGCTGGTTGCTGACGTGACGAGAAACAATACACGTAGAAAAGCCTCTATTAACTAGACTCTCAACATGCAGCACACTGGACGGGGCCACTTCTATTCTGACCAGAAGATTTGGAAAGTGGCCTTGACCATCGGCTGACAGCAAGTACGCTTTGGAGTCTTGGCCACTTGGGTATGCTTCAAGCTGGGGGCCCAAGTGACCACGGGAGTGATGAACTCTCTTGGTTAAACATTCTCCTGCTGGCTTATGTGCTCCCTAGTCATAGCTTCTTCTGTGTAGCGGGCCTACAATCGTAAGGGAAATTCCCCCGAAGGACCATTATTATGTTCCAATCAAGAATACGACACGCTATTCGCTACTTGTCCGTTGATGAGCATGTCCGTACCACTGGACAACAGTTTGATGACACGTGCACTGTTGCTTTCGGTCCAAGATGACCTGAGCATCAACACAGAAGGACGGCTAGATTGTATTATCTAGAGTTCAGTGATTTCCACCATCCCCGCATGCCATAAACACTGGGAAGGTCATGGTTCGCGAGATCGACCACGAAGAGGTACTCGTCAGTCTGGTCACCAAAGAAATCCCAAAAGAGGAGCACTCACCCAAGGTATAAACTCGCTAACTCTAGTCCTGCAATGTATTTCATTATTCACCTGCTCATGGGGAACTTTCAGAATGCCTCCTTATTAGCAGCCAAAAGAGCGTTTTTGGAGCAACAAATACTGTACGACGAGGTCACGGACATTGTTTTGAACTTGGACCCGGATACTCCTGAACAGGACGGAAATGTTGAGGATAACGCCTTGGTGAGAGCTTGCTGTACGTTAAAATGGTGCCTTCGTTCGCTTACGTCGTCATCAGTTTTGGGAGCCGCTCAGCAACCTGTTAGCTTCCGCGGAGGTCCATGAAACACTACAGGCGGACTCGGATGAAGAAGTGGATAAGCCAACCATACTCGGGATGGACAGTGAGAGGTGGGATAAATTATCGCATCGAACTGCAGTAGATCAAGTGCGTTCGTTAGGTGGATCTGCAACAGAGTAGAGTATACTGAGCATGTCGCCATCAGGTACCTCCGGAACTCCACCAACTGCTTCTAAACGAAGTGGAGCACAGACTCTTTAAAAAGTGTCAATTTCTATCTCGCTGCGTGTACGGGCAGAAGACAGGAACAGGTAAACAGATTGTATCTTGTTTTCCCAAACAATTTTGACTGAGATATACGCCATTCCAAAGATCCTAAGCTAGATGCCGCTAAAGCCCGCGGATTAGCTACAATTGCACAGGCCCGAATTACGCGGATAAATGAAAAGAAGAAGGAGGCGATGGCTACCCGCGTCCGGCTAGCTTGCACTTTTAAGTTGTATTTCGAGGTCAGTATAGTACTGTTTCACTGATACTCACAGTTTATCATAATACCTTCTTAATGCCAGAAATGGTCGAAGCTGATGCAAAATCTCTGGACTGTCATCCTTCGATATAAGTGTCAACTAGAGCCGGAGAAACGGGCAGCCTTGGAAGACTATTTCTCGGCGATCATAGATAACATATATCTTAAGATGCGGTATGTAGCCCCATGTCACTGCTCCGTTCTATAGTGGCAACTACAACGGTTGTTTTTATGTGCATATAGATGCCTCAAAGCAGAAATTACACTTAGCATGGCAGAGGGTGATCAAGCGCCCGTCTTACGCCAAACAAGGTAGAGACTGTTTCCCGTCTTCCTCGTCTTTCCCATCATGGAGCTCACCCCAGAAATTGAAGAACATCGTTAGATGCGGTGAAGGCCCGACTTGCCGAGCGTCTTCGCGAGGTTGATATCCAATTAGTGCAGTACGAACATGTTGGTGACGAGTTTGCGCGTATCGTGAAAACCTACTCTGCCATCATGCGCGACATTGCCACTGTGGAAGAGGACATCAGGCAGATATCAACGGATTCAGGAGGGCTGTAATTGTGCCGACAATTGGGGATGGTCGGGGAATATATAGGTTAGCTATGAAAGTCGTAGAATGCTTCGGCAACAAACTGATAGATGCAATCGGCTTCTAGTATTTTTGATATAATATGGAAAGACGATAGTTGGACCCCGTTCCTCAACGCAATTGTCGCCATCCCCTAAGCCCACAGACTTGGATCAAATTGCGAAAACTCCACAATTTCTTCTACCTGTTGCAGACCACCAATCTTGTATACAACCTTCAGTCGCATCTTCACGGCAATCTGCAGAGATTGAACAAACCATGTTACCATCACCGTAAAACTTCAGTTGAGATACATGGGCCGCAGGATTATACCTTTGTCGGGTTTTCTACTCTCATGTTTTGGGTAGCCGAGCTGCCGATGGGTATTGTGGTGGAAGTCTGAGGAAACATGGTGATTTGAAGACTCTGGACAAGAATTCCACGTATTATATATGAATTGTTGATGTAGCGAGCCTTAATCACTGTCTTACCCTTGGCACTGCTACTTGAACTCCCACATCGGTCAATGTAGCACTTGCTCCAACATTATTCAGCTCCGCCTGGACGTTCAGAGGCGCACCCTGTCCATTGGAATCCCGAGTTGCCGACAATGAAACACGGAATCCATTCTTGTCATAAGCTACGTATGATTTTGGAGCCGCTGATTGTGCAGGCGCGATGCTCGCCAACCCGCTACCTCCAAAGAGATCCGCCAATGGATCAACAGCATTTTTGGAGACAGGTGATGTGACGCTTGGGACACTAGGGGCCACAGAAGCACCAATCCCGGATCCTCCAAATAGATCTCCGAGAAGATCATTAGCAGATTGGGCAGATTTAGCTGGAGCTGGAGCCAAGCCCAGTCCCAAACTCGAGGTGGTTTTAGCGGGTGCGGCTGGCGTTGTACCCAAGCCAATATCGCCCAATAGATCCAAGATGTTCTAAAATTGTAAAAATCGGTCAGCATGCAACCTCTGAGAATCCCAACTTTCATAGCGCCTACATTGGACTTTGGAGCTGCTGCTCCCGCACTCTTTCCGTCCTGTGCTCCGCCAAAAACGAGATTGTAGATATCATCTGCTTTGGCAGGAGCGTTGGCCCCACCACTCACAGAGAGGCCAAGTAGATCGTTACCAAGGCCTCCCATAAGATCTGGCTGGTTGCTCACCGCAGCTGTTTCTAACGTCCCAACACCAACGTTCAATTAGCTATCATTTTACGGTATGGAACTAGCGCGTATGTACCTGCAATGGTGGGTACACCAAGACCCTTTTTGGCCTCCTCTTTGGCAGCATTTTCCAGGACTGGCATCCGTTCCAACAATGCCACCCTATGCAGTGGTTCCATGTGAATCAGCGAGAAAGCATCATTCAAACCTTCCCTGCTCTCACCTTGCATCCCGATCGAGCTGAAGAAGCTGTGCGTATTCGACAGAGCGTTGCTGCAGCTCCAGCTGAACGTTGACCTTGTACTTGCTAATCAGGGCCTTGATCTGTCTGTTCTCATTGTCAGCATTGTTGCACGGTTGGTTGAAAATGGGCGAGAGCAAGCTTACTCAATCGCACTGCTCTGGTTGAAGCGGCTTGTCAACTTGACGAGAGCCGTCACTGAGTATTCCTTCACCAGATCCGTGGCAAATGGACCTCTCAGAAGACCTTCAAACATTTCCACAACCTCCTGTTCGCTCGGCGCCACCTGGTAGTCATTCTGACTTGAAGGGTCAACATTTCCTCCGGTCTGAGCCAATTCCTCATCGTCACCACCCAAAATTCCGGCAGTACCAGACACTAGCACATCGCCATATTCTCCAATGCACCATACAGTAGCCTGCACAAGTCCCTCTTGCGCCAATGCCTTCTCGCCTTCATTTTTCATTGTGTTATAAAGTTTTCGCACTGCGTATTGTTGTAGTTCTGTTGGAGACGTTGTCACGAGCTTGACAAAGTGATTCACAACTGTTTGATCCACGAATGCACCCGCCACGCGAAGAACTCGGCAAACCGTATCAACTTCCCACCGCTTGTTAGGACGATACCGACCAGCGAAATCACATATCCGTGTCGCAACGGAATTCTTGGTATCGCCTTCACAGATCTCAAGGAAGCTCAAAAGCTCTCGTGTTAGGATACGGATGTTTTGAGAGTTTATCAGGAAGAAAGAAAGATCGAGAGCACGTCGTCGGATGGATATGTCTGCATCCCGTAAACAGTCCAGTATGGTCGATCGATGACGTTGCAGAGCGGAGGAGTCGGAAGTGCTAGTATTTTGTGATGTTTTGGTGAGGGTCGTCAATGCCACGTATCTAAAGAATGGAAGAACTGCATTAGCAACGGTTTCCAGTGAACATGGACACCGCCATGTACCTAATATTATTGTCACGATTTGCAAGGAATCGCCCAAGAATATTGATAGCCAATACACGCAGAGAGCTCTCGCTCTCTATATCCATTATTGTCAATACAGCCTCGTATAAGATCGCATTTCCCACATTTTTTGATGCCTCGGTATTGGTAGCCACCTGATGTATCGAGAGTCAAGTTAATTGTATCGGATTGGAAAGGCCCAGTAGCGATCACCAACCTGAGCAAGGACATCGTTCATGGCTTCACTTGCCTCCGCATCTCCCTTCCCAAGAATGCGCATCAACCGGAGGATCTTAACTTGCACGAAAGGATCGGTTATGCCGTTGACATCATGTTCTGGACTGAAGCCAGCCGTGACGAGATTTTTCAAATGTCGCACAAGAGTTCCAACAGCATGCTGATTACAAAATAACAAAGTCAGGACTTGGCAAACATCCCCAGGAAATGACTCAGTGTTACGTACAGTGCGCAAATCAGTCGTCACCTCTTCGCTCATTTTGCACATTTCCGTCAACAGCGTTATTCCGGTGAGTAGCACGCCATGGTTTCGCTCGTTAAGCAGGCTCTTCGCTCGTGATTGGAAGTTTTCCAGTAGATCCGGCACTTTTCGAACAATTCGAAGCGCGCACAATGCCGCCTAATTGACAAGATTGGCCATATCTCGTAAGCGACTCTGCTATTGCCAGCAATGTACACCCTCGTGCCAACCTTTTTTCGTATGTAAGTATTCGAGCTCGCCAGCAACCGTTCAACTTCACCAGAAAGATCCCGCGACATGGCAGGCGATGAAATGTTCCCTAGGGTACAAAGCGCCAATCCCACAACGAACATGTTCGAACTATTCATATCGCTGAAAACAGGATTTCCGGTTAATACCAAAGCATCAACAAGTGTCCATTCATCACCACGTACTTTTTCAACGAGTTCGTTACAAGCGTCAATACTTCCTGGTTTTCATCAAGTAGAAGCATGATTCCCAGGTATCCTAATCGCTTATCCGCAAATCGTGGTGATGCAACTGTCAGAAATAACAAAATAATCAGTCAGTTGAAAGAAACTATGCGTTGATACTCCGGAGCAAAGACTTTCTCAGCAAAATTGCATTAAACCGATTATATTCCCCTTCGGCGGCCTATTTCAACGCGCACTGCTAGTCATCTTCACGATGCTTACCCAACTTCAAGCACTCGATTTGCCCAAAATGGGCGGGATATCCCAGCATATGGATATAGAGTAATTTAGCAACATTAGTATGTCGAATGTCAACGTTTTCTTCCTTGAAGCTCGTTCGCAGAAAGGCGCTCTCTTTGGCAATGACTGCACGTTCATCTGCGGCGGTCTTACACGCCCGAATAGCCTTGATGAGGTCTTTCAGACGGTATACGCCGAGTTTAGGAAGTAGCTTGTCCATAGTCGAGTCCGTCGGCTTGTATTGTCAAGGAAAATGTCTCAAAAGTGCAGGGAAGGAAAGGGTCCCTGCCTACCCGCGTGCAATCTCGCCAGTATGCAGCTCGTTGAATCTGAAATGCAGCCCATTTGATTACGGTCGATTCGGCCATGGTTATTCGTGGGTGGAACGGAACTGCTAGTCACGGTGCCACTCGTAACTACGCAACGAGGAAGATCGCTTCACCTGCTTGTCTGGTGCCCTGCAGCTCATCATTTGGAAAACTCATCTTTTGCACGGTCCAAAAGACTCCCTTTGGCAGGATGTCTTCTAGCGCTTTGGATATGTTTGGCCAATATGGCTCGGACGACGAACCATCGTACTCTCCAAGCACGATAAAGCGAACGAAAATCAGCGCGGCGCCCGAAGTCTCCACACACGATCTCGATTCATACAACTATCTACCCGGACTGACCACAAAAGAAATCGCACATAATATACCGTACACAGACCTTTCGAGATCGGTACAGGGCCCACAGAATCCTTTTGCTACTCAGGCGACAGCACCAAATCGGAATGTACTTACAGGTGAGATCTGAGAACAGCAGTCCATGAGCGTAGTTGTCCATACTGATATTTTGCTACCATCATAGGCTATATTGAGGAGTATAACATGTCAGATCACCACTTTGATGCAATGTCCAGAACGTTCGACAACTTTGGCTACGCAGTTGATCCAGACAGCAACGGGGACCGATTTGTCGGGGACGTTACCAAGCTGGCTCAACGCAACGGCGCCACAGTGTATGAAACAACAAAAGCGAGTCGGGCAGAGAAGCGGAAGCGAAAGGCTGCTGGTGACCCATCATCTGTGGACGGGTACGCAGGGCCTTGGGCGGGGTACGAAGGCGAGAATGTCGGAGAACCAGTGGGGCCCACAGAAGAGGAAATAGCGGCGGCAGAAGCATTGAGTACCGTAGAGCCAACAAAGAAGAAGAACGCGGAAGTAGAACCTGGAACAGAAAAGTCGATATTCCATGGCAAAGAGGAGCGCGATTATCTGGGACGAACGTACATGCACGTACCGAACGATCTGGATGTGGATCTGCTGGCCGAGCCGGGCATCAAGGATTGCTACCTTCCCAAAACCCTTATTCACACATGGACAGGACATACCAAAGGAGTCAACGCCATTCGACTGTTTCCACAAAGCGCCCATTTGTTTCTCAGTGCTGGTATGGATGGTAAAGTGAAGGTAAATCCCAATATCATCTTCGTAAATCACTCAAATTAAATGGTTAATGCGTTCCTCCCCAACTGCTTAACAGCTCTGGGACGTATATCACGAACGACGCTGCCTACGAACGTTTATGGGCCACTCCAAAGCCGTTCGTGACATCACGTTCAACAATGATGGAACCCGCTTCCTGTCGGCCAGCTACGATAAATGGATCAAGCTGTGGGACACTGAAACGGGCAAATGCATATCGACATTTTCTACCAAGCGCATACCCTACTGTGTGAAATTCAACCCCGACGAAGATAAACAACACTTGTTTTTGACGGGATGTGCAGATAAGAAGATTTACCAGTTTGACATTAATACTGGGGAGGTTGTTCAAGAATATGACCAGCATTTGGGAGCCGTGAACACTATTACCTTTGTGGATGAGAATCGACGGTTCGTGACGACAAGTGATGATAAGACGTTGCGAGCATGGGAGTTTGATATTCCGGTGGTGATAAAGTATGTGGCGGAGCCGAGCATGCATTCCATGCCTGCAGTAACACTGCATCCCAACAGTAAGTGATTGGTCTCTTCCTAACCTATAGAGCAGATACTGATACTCTATTCCAGAGAAATGGCTAGCCTGCCAATCCCTTGACAACCAAATCGTCGTCTATTCGGCGCACGACCGATTCCGTATGAACCGCAAAAAAGCCTTCCGAGGACACCTTGTCGCCGGATACGCCTGTCAACCCTCTTTCTCCCCTGACGGCCGGTTCGTAACGAGCGGGGACAGTGAAGGCCGGGTATGGTTTTGGGACTGGAAAACGTGCAAGGTGTTGAAAAAGTTTAAGGCGCACGATAAGGTGGTGATTGGAACGGAATGGCATCCCCATGAGACGAGTAAACTATTTACATGCTCCTGGGATGGAACTATCAAGTAAGTTTCATGGTTGCTTTGAATGAAGGATAGAAGCCTTGGCTGATCCTGTGTGTCACTCTTTTCTTTCTATTAGGTTTTGGGATTGATTGGGAAGGATTCTAGACTTTGTACAGATTATTTTTTTTCTGCTTGAGCTTGGGAGAAATACATGTACTCCTAACCGTGACCTGGCAAGTTATGATTCCCGTCAAACCTGGACCCAAAGGTTTACAGACTGGCAACTCGACAGGACCAATTTGTCGTGCTTTGGTGTCTTGTGTAGAAGACTTATCTCGTGAGTTACCACTCTCTTGATCTTTACTGTCCAATTGCCGGCCACTGTGTAGAGCAGTAGTCTAAAAAGGACAAGCCACTCTTCCTTTCCTCTGGCAACGCTACAATGCGAGACTCAAGTTGGAAGGCTGAGGATTGCAATACAATTGTGTGATTCCCAAGTGGCGTACATGCAAGCTTCATCATCTGATGTATTCTACTGGGATGAATTTGTACGTCTGCCAATGCAATTAAATCTCTCAGGAAAAACCAGGAAAAGAAACACCCGATTGCGCTCCTCCCAAAATCTGTCAGCATCATCATGGCGAGCGACCCGACCACACTCATCTTCAGCATGACTTACTACCTACCTCAATACACATCAAATGCCCACAGAAACGTGGAATTGGGAATGAAGGGACCGTCACATCTACCTTCCATTTATTCCACCATTTGTACTACTTTGTATGGATGGGACCTGTATGATATCATCACTTACCTCAAGAGCTTTATACTGCGGTTGGTACTAATCAGACGTAAGTTCGAGCATTTTGGCAGGCAGTTGTAAAGTCTAGCATGGCTGTCTGTCATGTCAAGACATGTAGTGAGCACTTGTAATGATATGGGAGCATTTGAAGGGCAAACTTAAAAAGCCTCAGAATGTCGGTGCATTGGACAAGCTATGCCTGCTGTACAAGAATAAGGTAGTAAGCATACCACACGACTGGCAAAAAGCTCAAGCGACGAAAAGGCCATATCTCCGGCAGCGATGGGGTCTGTGCTTTTGTAAGCTAGCTCTAGTTAAGCTGCTTATTCTGTTGAGTTTGAGCGGGAAGTCCAGCACACACCAATACGAGTGATTGTGAATGGGAATTCCAACCTCTTACAGGAAGCTGGATATCGATTATCCAGTTCCTTCTCCAGAGGCATGCAAAGCTTTGCTAGAAAGTGCTACTTGCTTCGGGTACGTAGTTCTGAGTAAGGTTCCTTAAATCTCGAAAGAAAGTTGAACAGCTTGACAGATCGAATTACAATGTCTTTTGAAGTGATTGGGTGGAAACAGCAAGAAAGGCGAGCTTGTAACAAAAAAGTCGAGGGTAGAGGAGTCTTACGGGGCAAATACCAATTGGGGTTCTAGGAATCCGAATCGCTGCGGAATCAGGTATGTTTCTGTTCTCCAAGGTTCTCTCTTGCTAGCAACTCCTCTGAGCTACCTAAAGTCAGCGGCAATGACACAACACATAGGAAGCAAAGTGCCGCGACATTGCAGGTATTTTTTTTTTTAGTTATAAGCGGGTTTCAGTAAGACTATTCTAAGGACAAGGGTTCTTTACATAATAATGGACGGTTCGGCAATATTGCTGCTGACACTCTTGTGGGGGAGGACGCATCCACCGTTGATGTAGACCTAAATGACGCAGATCGTTAGATGGAGCTAGACCTATGAGTAAAGAAACCTAATACATACCTCATCAGCCACATGGACATCATCTCCCAAAACAGAGACACCTTCCAATCTAGCCCAACGCCCTACAGTACTATGCCACCCCACGATCGTATTCTGCAACCACGCATGATCTCTAATCTGTGCACCTTCTAGAATCACTGTCTTGCTCATTCTAACACCATCGCCGAGAACGACATCCGGACCAATGACAACATTTGGTCCAATCTTGCAGTCCTGTCCAATTTTGGCTGAGGGGTGGATGAGAACGAAGCCAGTAATTCCTGGACCGGACGCCAATCGGCCGGGCTCTTTCTTTGAAAGAGACGTGAGGTAGAGACCTGTTCCCGTCAAATAATCCTTTGGTTGTCCAACATCCATCCAGAAATTAGGGAGGTCCATGGTGTGGAGTTGCGAGTCCCGTGCCATGGCGGGAAAGATTTCCTTCTCAATGGATGTAGGTCGTGGCTCAATTCTATTCAATATGCTCGGGTTGAAGATGTAAATACCGGCATTGATCTTGTTTGAGACGAATTCGGTGGGCTTTTCAACGAATCGCTCAATGACGGATGATGTGCCCTTGTTGACAACTACACCGTACTTTGACGGATCGTCGACCTTTGTGACAAGAATCGTGCCTTCCCCTCCATGAGCTTTATGAAAAGCCGCCATTTCGTGAAAGGGGAAGTCGCAGATCACATCCGAGTTTAGAACAAAGAATGGCTCAGAGTCCTTCGCAAGGACGTCACGTGCTAAAGCAAGAGGCCCTGCCGTTCCGAGAGGCTCAGACTCGATGGAGAATGTGATATTGACCTTGTATTCTTCTGAATACTTTTTCATAAAGTTCGCCATGATTTCCGGACGGTAGTTAACCGCCAAGACAATGTCCGTTACTCCCGCCTGCGAAGATACGAGCGCGAGAAAGCATACTTGTGAGAAACGCGTGAAAGACGTGCTGGTGGGTGAGGCAAAACAGTACCTTGACCAGTGCCTCAATCTGATGCAAAATCATTGGCCTGTTGGCAAACTCCACCAGAGGCTTTGGAAGCGTTAAGGTCAAGGGGCGCAGACGCGTACCAAAACCTAGTGGGTGTTAGGCAAGCGTCAGAAAACTTTTGTTCGTCCCGCTCGATGTCACCGAACTGTCTCATCCCTTCAAACATGGCTACATACCGCCAACAAGAATAAGTGCCTTCATGGTTTCGTTGATGGAGATGTGATGGGAAACCTGACTGGCGCGTCTGCACGTGGAGAAGGACGGTTCCGAGATAAATACGACTGACTAAACAAACATTCGAGAAAATCAATCACCCGCCCATCTCAAAACGTTGCATTATCTTTACCCACCTTTTCAAAAGTTCCTTTGTTCGTAAACTACAGGAAACAAGATGAGCAAGAAAGGGCACGAAGGACGACAGCCAAAAGAGTCGTTTTGACCTTTGACGGCAGCTTGACTCAGTCGTTGGTCATTTTTGCCTTTTTAGGTTAAATGGCACTGAGCGGTGTGGCTGCGCCGCTTACGCTCTCTCGCGGGTTGCCGAGCGCTTGAAAGTTTCGCACGTCCCAACGACCGTAACGATGCTGGCAGCGATTACATGTGTCGCGATCCTTGCGTTGGTGCGGATCTGGTGGATACTCCCCTACCGTCGACGTCCAAACCGGTCCTCGCGTCGGTTACGCTCATGTAAATTATGCATCGTGTTGGGTTCAGGTATGTTCAGGAGAGCTTTCTAGCTTTCTGCTTTCCAAACGTGATTAATCGAAAAACCAACAAACACTGTGTTTACAAAAAGGTGGCCACACGACCGAGATGCTCCGTCTCACGCGGACATTACCACTTGAGCAGTTTACACCCCGATGCTACATTGTCGCTGAAACAGACTCGGGTAGCCGAGCAAAAGTCATTGCAAAAGAAGAGTCCAGGAAAGATGTATGTCCACTGCAAACACTTTCTTATATTGATCATTCCGTTAAGCTGTTTGTTCTAGTGGACGATTGAGACCATTCCGCGAAGCCGAGAGGTGGGACAATCATGGTCAAGTACCATTCTTTCATTTGCAAAAGCCTGTGTAGGCGCAGCTTGGGTGTTGTGGAGGATCCAACCAGATATGGTAGGCTGTCACACCGCAGATCTGTCGCAAATAGAGTACCATGACTGAACTCTACATGTTTAGGTCATATGCAATGGACCGGGTACATGTGTCCCCATTTGTTTGTTGAGTTTTTGGCCACGGGTAACGTACTCTTTTCCATGTTGTTGCACATCTGGCCAACCTCTCACCACAACGAATCAAAAACCAACAAAAAAGATCATCCCTGGCCTCCCGTTTCCAAAGCTCATCTACATCGAATCCATTGCTCGTGTCAAAGACTTGTCTCTCTCTGGCAAGATACTCTACTGGTTTGTCGACAGATTCCTCGTTCAGTGGCCGGATGTCAAGGGTAAATGGTCGGCTGTGGAGGTGGTGGGAAGGGTTGTGTAGGTCGCGTGGCGGTGGTGGTGCCGTTTTGTTGTCGACAGTTTTGCGGGAAGTTGAGGAAGGCGGGGACGGCGTGACTGCAGGACAAGTTGGTGGGAATTCTTGCTGTGTTGCAAGTGCACGCTTGACAAGGCAAAAGCCCCTACCTCGGCCGCGGATGCCATCTTTTTCATCTCCTCTCGTTTCTTGATGGTTTCGTAAAACTCTTGGTCTTGCTGTTTTACCTTCTGCATTCGACATACCGACAAATCGCATCATGAACTGCCTTTGCAAGCAATTCACGGACAAAACAAAAACCAACCTGCCCAAAACCTTCAACAACTGCCTTTTGCTCTTCCAGTACCATCCGCTTCTTCTCTCTCTGAACTTCTCCGACGACTTCAATGCACTCTCGATCGGGTGTAGTGGGGCGTATACCGTCAACCTGAAGTGATCTCTCGAGTGTCGAATACACGTCCAAGAGTTTAAAATCAAGGTAGCGTGCGATGAGGGGGAGTTTGATTTGGATATGCGGCGAAAGTGTGCTGGTATCGATGGGTTGGATGTGGGTCAGGAGTGAGTAGAGCTTTGCGCGGAGGTTTTGAGTTAGTTCATCTATTACTGGGGCAAAAGTCGTGTGCTTTTGGTGCAATGCGATAGTTTAGTTTCGCCAGGACGAGTATATATGACGCGGCAAAGCTGTGCGTACCTTTTGGGGATGTGCGCCTTCCAGCGGGTTACGGTCGTCTGGAAAAACTGTTCCTTGCGGGCCTTGCGGGACTGCATGTGATAACGACAGAATGATCAATAAAAATATTCGTTTAAATAACGCATGACACACTAGCAAACCTTCCAAAAACTTTTCCTCCGAAACCCACAACTCAACCGCCAATCCAACCAATCCACCTTCACGACCTCTCCACTCATCACAGAACCTCTTGACAACCGAATTCTCCAACAAATCACACAAAAAGCCCAATCCGCACATTCGTATTTCCCGCGTCTGACGCTTCTCGGCCAGCAGATCCAACAACCGGTACAGCCCGTCCGTTTCTAAAAAGGCTTTTTCATTCAGAGGGCAGAATGGGATAGCGGCCCAGAGAGCCGTGATGGTGGAAAGGTGAATGCTGTTGGTTTCTTGGGTGCTTGGTGAGAGGAAGGAGAGGAATGACACTAGAGTTGGGATACTTTGCGGGATTTGACCAAAGGTGGAGCGGTTGGGTGCGAACTGGCAGAGGGAGGTGAGGAGGAGAAGCGCAGTACGGTGGGTTTCGGGAGCATGTGTTGGCGTAGAGAGAATGTCTATGGAATGAAGGTTAGATGACCTGTTTGGAGATCGTTTGGTAAGCAATGGAGAGCGACTTGCCATTCACAACGGGGAATATCCCCAATTGGCCTAATCGCTGTCTACTTTCAGTCTCCGCCTCCGCCAACACAATCAGCAACCTCAAAACGGACATGACGAGACCTACGGGATCGCTCGTCGGGTTTGGTAGACCTGTGTGTGGTCGGACTTGAGCATCTTTTTCCAGAGCCGTTTTGAGAAAAGCGAGGAGGGTGTCGTAAATAGTCGGATCCGCTGTGTTGGATTTTGGTAAGATTTTTTGAAGGAGAGTGAGGATCTGGTGTGGTTCATCAGTATAGAAAGACGAAAAGAAGGGCGGCGCGTGAACGGAGATTGGACTTACCTGTAGTTGGAGCCCTTTTATTTGTCGGAGGGACCAACGGTAGATGGCTGGATTCGGACTGTCATAGTCGAGGTACATTACACAAAAGTCTAGGAGCCCGTTCTACTCTCGGGAGACTCAACGTGAGAACCATGCGAACATACAAACAAGGACAAGAGCATCACACCTCTAGGAATGTTTCTAGAACGCCCATATCGTCACACAACACCATTGTCAGAGTCAACAAATGCTTCTTAAAAGCATGGTCATTAGACGATGGGATAGGGACAGGCGACGACCTGGGAATCCTGGATTTGGGCATCGCCTTATTCCGTCCTTCCATTTCCTCTCCCATCAAGAGCGCGCAGACCGTCGCCAAGAATCCACTCTGCCGAAAAGCTGCAAACCGCCCTTCCGACGCAAAAACAGCGATATCCGTACATACGATCACTAACTCGTTTCTCAATTCCTTTTCAACGTCGCGTCGTGCGTTACTTTCGCGCTTGAAGATGGCGTGGAGGTTGTTGATGTTGTTTTGTGCACTTAGTGCTTCGGCTATGAGGGGTGTGTGTGAACTCTCGAGGGCGTTCCATAGGATTTCTGTGATGATGGAAAGTTTGACGTCGTCGGTACTGTCACGGGCGATTTGTGTCAAGAGGTTGAGTGTCCCTTCTGTGTTTTTTTCTGGGTTAATCAGCAGCGTTGCCAGATGGCGTGAAGTTGGAAGATAAACAAACCCTGAACCATTTGCTTGCAGCAAGTGTCGGACAAGGAGAGACGACGCAGGGTTCGGAGCGTATCAGACTGGCAGCTTGTGCGATGGTTGATCTGCAGTGCAGTGGTCAAGTGTGATATCAAGTCTCTTTTTGTTTTGTGCAAGGTGAGATGGATCAGCCAAGATGCGTGGTATACAGAAAAAGCAGCAAAACGCATGTACGGAACTCACGCCTCTGCCAGGAGCTCCAAGAGCTCCATCTCTGTCTCGTGATATCGGTCATCCGAGCCGTGTGATGCGACGGACGCTGGATCTTGCATCGAGGGCGGAAGGGAAACAGAGTCCAGCAGCCACGGAAACATTATAATTCTGTGTTCGGACACTGGGGGATCGGTGCGAGGTCCACCGCAGAGCCTGTACAGTACCTCAACGGCGTGCTCAGTGACTTTATCATCATGAACATGGACTAAATCTCCAACACGATTGGCCAATTGCTGCAAGTCTTTTTTAAGTTGATCCAAGGGTTTGTCGCCCCTGTCGTCGATGAGGGAATGTTGGAGGACAGCGAGCAGACCGCAGAGGGGTTTGCAGAGTACATCCTTTCCGCCTTGTATGATGCGCTCCTTGACCAGCGACAAGACGTGTGCCAGGGGCTCCATGTGCTTCAACGGCTGAGAAAAGAGGATATGAGTGACACAAGTACCAAGAGTCCAGAACGTAGCAGGGAGCGAGATCAACGAGATTTCGACATGCTCTGTTTCATGCGATCTTTTACGCAAAACTCATTTGTGACTCTTCACCCGATAATCAACGGTTGAGGGGCTCTTGTCAAGTAACACTCACCACACCATCAGCAAGGACTTGAGCCAGTCTCTCTAAAATGACTGTATGGCGATCGTACATGTTGATCATGTGTCTTGACCGCAAACAGTCAATGATGCGCTCCCACTCGATAGTCTTTGTGACCGGCTCCTTGTCATGAAGAAAACTCGGCATGAGGTTTTTAATCATTCTTCTCCGTGCGGCTGGCAGCACTTGCTGCTGCTGCTGCTGCTGCTGTTGTTGCTTTTGCACCATCATCTTTGGAGAATGGCGCCAGTGTAAATCCTGTGCGAAGAACACAACCAAGTAGACAAACGGAGTCTTGATGAGCTCAGCACATTCACATGATACCCACATGAAATTCACCTGATACACACGTGACATTTAACCGTGGAAAGAACACATCCGTGGGAACGTTGGTGATGACAGACAGGGAGGCACAGTCCATGAGAACCGGAGCCGGACAGCGGTATGCGTACAACAGCAGCTTCCGACCAATTGATCCGAACAGATAAGTGTACAACATCAGTGAGAATTTGCTGATGCAAAAATTTGCACAAAATTCTTTGGTGACGTGATCCATTGTGGCACAAATGTGGCAAACAAGTGGCACAGATATGGAAATAGGAATTTGGTAATTGAAATGGAAATTGGGGGCGATTGGCGACTGGCGGAAGGAGAAGGAGACGACAAGGGCGAGAGAAGGAAGGGGGAGATGGTCGTTTTTATTCCCACGCTTTACGATTTTTGGATTTTGTTTTTTTTTTCTCCCAGGCAACCAAACGCCCAGAAACGAGTTTTTGGGAATTTTCCCATCAACGGGAAACTGAACAAGGAACAAGGTGATAACGACCAACGATCAACGACGACGATCAACGACGAACGACGAACGACGGCGAAGGACGACAAAACGACGACGACGACAAGACGACAAGCCAAAAAAGTAAAAGATTTATAGAGACGAGAACGGGGCATTGGCTTGAAGGGATCGCTGACAAAGCTTTACCTGTGTGGCCGTAAACATACAAAAAAAAAGACATACAACATCACCAACCAGGGAATTATGGACGACGGGCTTTCTCACGCGCCCGTGTCTGGCAAAGGTTCATCCTCATCCCTCCTCATTCCGCACCATCCTTCCTACCACGACCGCTCGTTCATGACCGACGTGAACGCTCACGGTCATCCACACCAGGCGCCGCCATTGCCTTCAACAGAGGATCACCACGCCGCTTACTCGCAACATCATCACCCACACCACCACCACCACCAACAGCAGCAGCAGCACAATTCCTATTCCTCATCGCCATCAGCGCCATTGCCATACTCGTCGTCATCCTATGTCCACTATGCTGCGCAGCCTTCCCCTTCCTCTAATCCCGTTGAGCCGTCCAAGTGGTATCACCCGTCGGATCCGCCACCCCACGGTTCGTATGCACAGCCACCTCAACAACACCAACAGCAACAACCCCCGCCACAACCACAGCAGCAGCAGCAACAACAACAACATCAACTTCACACTTCCCACCACCATCCGTCACATCAGCCGCCGTCGCATGTGTCAATTGCGAATCAACAAACATCGCAACATCACCATCACCACGAACAACAGCAGCAGCAGCAACAGCAGCAGCAACACCACCGACATGAGAGTCACTCACGACACTATGCCGTACCACAGTCTGTCATGTACTCTCCCCAACAGACTCCCCTCAACTCAACCATGAGTGCAGGCTTGTCAAGCCCATCAGCGCCTCCTCCATACGGAATGTACAATCAAGGTCCACCACCACCTCCTCCACCTCCACCATCGCAAGGCCAATATTCACGGTTAGATTATCGGGACGCTTACCCGCCTCCTGTTGGTAATGGGCACGGACAGGGCCAGGTAGGAGGATATCATGACGGTCCTTTGCCGCATTCTTTGGGCGGAATGGCAACCATTGACATGCAGCAGAATGGCGGCGGTTCCCATGCGAGATACACATCTTCCCATCACCGTCATACGCCATACCCGCCAGCGTATCCTGAGACGCAGGTCCAGCGGCATCATGGATCTTACTCATCACATTACCCATATTCGCATCAATCTGAATTTGGGATGCCTTCTACTTCCCATCAGTTGGCCTTGCCACCGGCCGCCGAAGGAACCTCAACATCCATCCCACCAGCGCCATCACAATTGAGCACCTCTTCCATGACTCGTCGCAAAAAGACATGTGTTGAAGAAAATGCGTATTGCGGCCGCTGCAATATCCACGTTGCAACCTTGGTCCTTCATGGTGCGCCAGAATTCCTTTCCACTCCCCATGTGGCCGACATTCGGTGTATGAAATGTGAGTTTGGGCAGGACGTTGCAGTAGAAACAGCGGCCGCTCCTCCGCCGCGTAGGCGACGAAAACGCGTCCAGACATATGGACCCGGCGCCGAACTAGATTGCGATGTATGCATGAGGAGGATTGGATCAGGTGGTGTAAGGGCGCCGTTTGACACTGAGCGAGAATCTTCCAATGGTGACAAGCGAGAGGACAGCTCTCTTTCTACAAGTCCGATTGCCCGAACCCAAGAGTGGGTAGAGCCCAGCTTTGAAGTTGAAGTCGTCTGCTCCAGGTGAGGAGATAAAAGTAATGACGCGTTCGAGATGAGATCGCTGACTTTATGTTATAGCTGCAAAGTCAAGTATGCCCTGTGCACAGAATGCGGTGGCGGAGGAACATTTCGTACTGGAAAATGGCGGCCTGTCGAGCTTTTCCCTCTAGGTCGTAAAACCTGTAGCTTGTCACACCTCCGTGTTGGCCCAGGAGCACCAATTGATATTCGATGCTGGCGTATCCCAGACGAAGTCATAATGCCAGCTCCACATAATTCTAACTCAAATGCATACCAGCAACCACAGTACCTGACTGGTTCAGCTGCCATGCAGCCTCTACTAACAGAGTTGAGAGAAGTGTATGAAGATGGCTTCATGACTAATCTTGGTGTGCCGACCGTCATGGAGAGCTTGCCAATGGTTGCAACGTGGGAAAGGATTACTTCTCGGTTTCAACGCGCGTGGAAAGAGGCAGAAAATATTTTAACCTCGAGAGTAGAAGGCGCCAGGATGCTCCTTGCGGTTGCGTGGATGTCCACGGCGGTTTCGGGACGCGGCCGAGGTGGGAAAAAGGGAAAAGCATCCCATTACGGAGCGGCGCTTTCAGCAACAGGTGCTACTGCCCCAAGACCGTACGGAGGCAGTGGAAGCGGGACAGCAGACCGAAATGTTGGTCGCACACTGTCGGCGTCTTCATCATCATCGGCGTCCTCGAGTTCCGATTCCCCGTCAAGGCTGATGGTTTCGTTTATATCCATCTTGTGGAGACTAAGAGACGGTGCCATGTTGGTGATTCCCTCAGCAGATCGTGGCACAGATCCGACACCCAACGGAATCACTGCTGAGCTTTTACGGCGAATCATTGCGCGGGCAAGGATGGACGCTCTCCAGGAAGGCCTACCTCCAGTCGAACATTTGTGGTGCTACATGCGTAATCCCGCGGCCAATGTTTCACGAGATCCAACACCGAGTGCCAATCCAGGTCAAGGCAACGGCAGCTTGCCTGGCCGAGGACATGTGCGTACAGCATCTGGAACAACTACGACGACGACGTCAGCGTCCATGAGTGGGGGCAGTGGCGGAAGCAGCGGAACATGGCGAGCTGCGGGTATCCTCGGCAGACTTGGGATGGTCCCTATCCAACAATACCTCCGATCCAACCCTTCTGTGGATCCCACAATTTTTGACTCTGCATTTCCGGAAGAGATTCGGCCGCTCTTTGCTCCGTATGCTACGCGGATAGAAGATGTAACCAAGCTTTTAACACCTAGACCTAGAGCTCCCCGTGGGAAAGCCCGGATGCGAATCGGCGGCAGCGGAGGAGGTATGGAAGACAATGGTGTCAACATGATTTAAATCCCAAAGGAAACTTTGGCGATGAGGTTGTAATTGCTGGCAGGGGGTAACTCTGGTTGATGTCGCCACATAAATACTCGGTTGTGTTTTTTTTTTATATTGCTTTAATGTGTGGCTACTTGTCAAAGGGAGAAACATTTTCTTGTGGGGAATTTTTATTAGTGATATTGAAGGACTGTGGGGATGAGACTTTTATATTTTTTATTGTTGATTTTTGATTTTAGAGACGGGGAATGTGATTTTTGTTTTGTGTTTTGGACGTTTCGTTCGTATGCTTTTTAGAAAACTGCTTTTGGAAGAAAGAAAAAAGTCTTTTAAAAAGTCTTCATTTTCTGCTAGACGGAGGGACGGGCGGAGGGAGACTTTGGCCGCCTTTTTGCTTGCGCAGTGCTTTCGTTCCCGCATTGTCTTCAAAGGGAGGGATCGAATCCCTGTGCGGGTAGTTTTGTTCAATGTTTCAAAAATTGTTTTATTTTTATTTTAATTTTTATTCAAACGACGACCCGGGAACTTTCTAGTTGACAAACCTTTTTGTCTTTTACTTTTGACGAATGGTCTTGCAAGTTTTGAAGATCTGAAAAAGACGACGCAAGGCCGACGACCGCACGCTCTCCGACACACACAACTCTGCTTGTCAAAACTATTTTGAAACCCCCAAATGGCTTCTGACGCCGTCTCGTCTTCCCCAAAAGGAAAAAAAAATAAAAAGTACATTATGGCCATAAGATGAGCGGGAAATGTACCAAGCTGGCTGACATGAGCATAACCTAAGCATGAGTATTTTGTGTCACCACCTTTGAGCCAAGATTTCAAATCCAGGGCGAGTAGGCAGGCATTTGTTTCTACCAGATACCCATTTTGAAAAGAGTTCTTTGAGAATGGGATTCTCGGGAGCAGTGGTGTTGACGGATCTCAACGACTTTATCACACCATCACAAGCATGCATCAAGCCAGTCGAGATCAAAAAGACTGCCACTGAAGGGACGCAGATCAGAGTTGACGATACAGGCGGGTACTATGAAGTACGGCAAGATGGAGGAGAAACCAAGCTCGAGACCGCCAGCATATCACTCAATGATTGCCTGGCATGTAGTGGATGTATCACATCAGCGGAAAGTGTACTCATCACCATGCAAAGCCAAAAAGAACTCTACGAGATCCTCACTGCCAATAAACTGGCGATAGCTCAAGGCCGCCCCAATGACGTGCGAACCATTGTCGTTTCCGTTGCCCCTCAGTCTCGTGCTTCCATAGCAGCAAAATACAATCTGACACCACTCCAGGTTCACATGCGACTGTTGTGGTTCTTTAAGCAGTTTCTTGGAGTTCACTACGTTTTCGATACCGCCTTTTCAAGAGATTTCTCCTTACTGGAAAGTGCCAAAGAGTTTGTTCGGAGATACAGACAGCATCGTGCTACCGGTGGCGTACTCCCAATGTTGGCCAGTGCCTGCCCAGGATGGATCTGCTATGCCGAGAAAACTCACGACTACATCCTTCCCTTTATTGATACGACGAAATCACCACAACAAGTCATGGGATCGCTTGTCAAGGATTACTTGGGGTCCAAAATAGGGCTGACGCCTGACAAGGTGTACCATGTCTCCGTCATGCCGTGTTACGATAAAAAGCTGGAAGCCTCCCGACAAGACTTTTATAACGAGATTTATTCTACTCGGGACGTGGATTGCGTTATTACGACTGGAGAGGTGGAAAAAATGTTTGGCGAGCAGGGCTTGGGAATCGGACATGTCCCAGAAGCAGAGGTAGAGAGTCTCTTTACAAAGGCTGTGGCGTCACATGACACTGGTATCCCCATGTTGGCTGGAACAGAGGGATCATCATCGGGTGGGTACCTTTCCTACATATTCCGATACGCAGCTCGAGTATTATATGGAATCAACTTGACACTGGAAGACGTTGAACTCGGTCGAAACGGCGTTCAAGTCCGTGCCGGCCGAAACATTGACTTCAAAGAATACACCTTGACCCTCCCTAACGATCCCACCCCCGTCCTCAAATTCGCCGCTGCTTACGGATTCCGCAACATTCAAAACCTTGTCCGAAAACTCAAACCCACTTCATCTCTTCGACGTCGTCCAACAGCTACCAGCGATTACCATTTTGTGGAAGTCATGGCGTGTCCTTCGGGATGTATCAATGGAGGTGGACAGCTTAAACCTGATGACGATTTGGCGTCCGCGTCTAGAGACTGGGTGGCCAGAACGGAGGAAGCGTATCGGTGGGTGGCAAATAAGGCAGGTGTCCAGTTCCCAGAGGCCAATTCGGCGATTGGAGTCTTGTATCAAGAGTGGTTGGGTGGTGAAGAGACGGAAAAGGCGCGGGTAATGTTACATACTGGGTATAGAGCCGTGGAAAAGACGAATGTGAGCGGTTTGGCTGTCAAATGGTGACCTCGGTACCAGAATCATTTTTTAGGATTATAACGGAAGGTTGAGCATTTTGATACATAGTCATATTTATTTTGTGTACATTGATATCTATTGCGGATTTTTGGGATTGCACTGTCATGTTTTTCGTTCTTCCCCCTTTTTCGCAAACCTATTTATGTCCATGGCAACTAGAATGCGCATGTAAATGATAATGCATCTCTATTTGATAATATGTGAATGACACGAAATTTTAGAATGACAGGCATCGTTTGTACAGTTTCAAGGCGTTCCCTCCAGTAAGCACCAACTGTTTCTCGATATACTCCCTTGTCAATTTAACTATTAAACAACACGGATGAGTACTAAATACTAACAGAAAAAACACATCTTGCAACCCACCATTCTTGAGAATTTCCGCGTCTTTATAGTACTGAAGGATACTAGCGACCTCGAATCTATTGTACCCCGGTATATTGAATCGCGCCAGACTCTTTGGATGCCATTCACTTTGAGGGGCAAACGGGTCATAACTAGCAGGAGCCAGCCGATCGGATAAGAGAACTCCAAACGAATCCACTGATGTGACATCTTGATATCTGCGGTTCGCGGCTATAGGTTGGGATGACGGGGATGATGGGATTTGAGGGCTATTGGAAAGGAGTACTTCAAGGAAGGGGGATTGGAGTTGGGTGTCGCTTTGATCAACGGCGCAGAGGATAGCTCCCTTTGACTAAAGGAAACAGTGTGGCTTAGAAGGTCTATTTCAAATGTTGCACCAAAGTCGCTCGCTACCCACCAGTGGCCGTGTGCGATTGAGGAACCGCACGAAAGCATCGACAGCAGTAAGCTGATTCGCAAGGACAGGGTTGCTCTGCGCATCAAAGTAGGCAGTTTTACTATAGAAGCTGTTGACCTGGTCGATTGCTATTAGCACTGGTGGGCGGTTTTTCTCTTTGGATAGAGTGTCAAGTATCGTCTCTAGAGATTCCTGGGCCTTTTCGGGTTCGCGGACACCGGTCTCCGCCACTTGTGCAAGAGTCTGTCCTTCCGCGGTCTTTATCTGCTTAAAGAAACAACAGTTAACTGGACGAACATCAATCTAACTGCAGCTGTATGTGTGTCGGATCACCTTGGTGAGATCAGGGTTGAGGTCAAGGAATTGCTGCAATGTGCGAGCAACGGCCTGTGGCTGGCGGAACATCTTAGTTCCGGGGACTGGCTCGAATGGTTCACTTCCATCGACCCAATTGGCAGCTACAAACGATCCACTGTCAGCCCACGAATCAATATTCAACCCAACGACGCTCACTTTGTGGCAGATACAACACTATCCATCCTTCGCTGCGAAAATGGCTCACGGTTTGGAGCAATGTGACACTTTTGCCCACACCTTTGGGTCCATCTACCGCCCAAGCAGTGAGAAAGTGCGAGTGCACAATGTTTCACTTGATGAAGCATACCAAGTGTCATCACGCGATTGCAGGTCGCTTGATTTGCCTCCCGGGTCACCTCAGCAATCAAATCCAGAGTCGATTGCCGAAGCATGAATGCGGACTGTTTCTAATACCAAATGACCAAAGTCAACATGGGCACACCAAATACAAAGATTTTGCTCCAATCGGACAAAACATACTCCTTTTTCAACTGAGTTTGGAATCGCTCCCTTTGTCGCACTCGAGCACGAGGCAGGGAACTGTAAAACCTCCCCCACGTTGGCCGGCGCTGCCTTTTTCTGAGAGAGGGGCAAAAAGCATCAACAAAAGTCCCGTTGCGTTCTGAGGTTGGCTTTTTCTACGGCGCGGGGTTTCGTCCTTACCGGTGTCCACTCTCCCAATAACGCCTTAGACTCCTTTGCAATTGACGGAAATCCTGAGGGCCGTGGCATGCTCGCGTTCGGAATAACCTTAACACCAAAGACATTACAAACTGAATTCCAAGAAAGAGAAACCAGCTCTTATCGCCCAAAGTGCTCTTCTCGTTTACGTACTGTCGCCCCTCGTCGGGTTGTCGATCCACTTGCGGCTTGTGTTGACATGGAAGCAGGGCGTGACCGGACATGTGTCTTTGAAGCAAAGACTGACGCCGTACGGCACAGCCGTGTCGCTGACCGACATCGGTTTAAGCTTAACATGGCCGACCGTGTAAGAAATGCCATTTCAGTTCTAGGTGATCTCAAGACAGTTCTGGGTCAAGATTTCGGAGTGTTGTTTCTATGGCAACGTCCAATGTTGTGAGTCGAATGCCTAATATCGGTTTCTTGGAATAGAACCAATGCATTTTGGTTTGGTTTGGGAATTGGGGACCTTCACCTCGTCATGAACGCGGACCCTCGCTGGTACGAGCAGGCACACCCAAGGTACGGACTTTTAACAGGTCAATGCCGTGAGTGCGGGTTGTGGGCCTCCCTCTTTGTTCGGCATATCGTCCCGAGGAAGCCTTACATCCTTGCCATGCTATTGCGTTTGCAGGGTTCACTCCACGCACTATAAATTGCGCATATGAACTAGTAACATGCAAGTCAACTAACCAATGTAAATTGCTGCTCAGGACACTTCAGCGCTATTGCTAATATTGTTAAACTCAGCTCCATCCAACTCACACAGTCAGGGAGTCATTTAATAGCAAATTTAGAGACTAGAAAATCCAGACACTCAGCATCCAAGATGCATTGTCAACCGGCATGTCAAGGGTCCAAGATGAATTTGTTGCTGGAACGGTCCCTGTAATTGCATTCCTCATTGCATGTCCAGATGGTTCCCTTTGTGCTAGATTCCTGTCATAACTGCTCATCAATTCGCTTCGACTACGGTGCTCTGATGGAGACATAGCCTTTTACGTAGATGTTGTCAAGAATAGTGAAATGTCTGGAAAATGAGAAGAACCTTTGCTGATACCAATGACACCACCCATCTTGTTGGCCGTATGGCGACAATCAGCATTCAACATAGGATACAACTACAAGTTACTTGTAGACGATGAAGAAGCTATCAACGCTATGATGAAGCCGTGGAAAAAGCTGCGAGAGTGATGGCAAGCGACTCACATGGCATTTGTCATCCAATTCACAATGATAATGCATCTAGCCAGTCCTTTCAAGTTATGCAGAACTCATCCCTTAGATTGGTGCATCGCTGGCATGATGGTTTGGACTGCAACAAACATGTTCGTGACTGTCTTTGTATGGAGTTATCAGATATTTCTTGACACTATATTGATCTAAAGATGAGTTTTTCCTGCGAAAAATATCGAGCGATGTATCTTTTGCATCGCTAGAATATGCTCAGAATCCTAGCATTTTCGCTGTCGTTTGTCGTTACGGGTCTCAGGTCCTCGTCGTTATTAAGCGCAACTCAGCTGCAAGGAAACAAACTTTTCCAGCATCTCTTCAATTGCTTTTATCTAGTTATATACTTTTACTATCCCAGGAATGTTTGAAATTTTACAGTTAAAGTTACAGTAGTCTGGCTACCGGCCCAGAAGCAATTAAACCCTAAAAAGTCAAGTCACGTTTCTGTCACACAAACCTCAAGTCCCACGCCTCCCTTCGTCCTCAGGGCAAGGTGCGCTTGCACTTTCGATCGTGATTTGCCAACATCACTACCAACACCATGACCGACCAAGCACCAACGAACTCGTCTAGCGATGGTGGGCAGGGTAGTTCAGACCAATCAGGGGCAGCGGGAGGACCGAGTACAGCAACGTCACAGCAAATACAAGAAATGATGCAGTCATTCTGGCAGGTAACCTGAGCAAACAACCCGAAGCGGTGCGAACCTGAACTAGATGGTCTGACTCTTTG
Source organism: Spizellomyces punctatus DAOM BR117 (assembly GCF_000182565.1). Lineage (NCBI taxonomy): Eukaryota > Fungi > Chytridiomycota > Chytridiomycetes > Spizellomycetales > Spizellomycetaceae > Spizellomyces > Spizellomyces punctatus. The sequence continues at coordinate 1,445,984 of NW_015971541.1, read as the reverse complement.
TCTTTTGTAGCAACAAATTGCGGATATTGAACACGGCCCGTTGGATTTCAAGTTCCACCAACTCCCTTTAGCTAGAGTAAAGAAGGTCATGAAGGCGGATGAAGATGCAAAGGTGATGCCTAGTGAAGACTCGGATATTCTTTCTTCGCTTCCAGTGTTACTCACACCATTTGCGTCTCTAGACTATGGTAAGCTCTTGAAACGCCAATCTATTGCGGTCTTTCCTTAAATCCACATTGACATATGGACGTGGCAGATGATTAGTGCGGAAGCCCCAATGATATTTTCTAAAGCATGCGAGATATTCATACTTGAACTCACGATGCGGTCATGGATTCATACGGAGGAACACAAACGACGAACATTACAAAAAAGCGATGTGGCAACGGCAATCAGCAAGGCGGATATGTATGATTGTAAGAATATGATCATTTGTAGATGATTTCCAGGTGTAACCTCATGCTAATTTCGGACGTAAATCAGTTCTGATCGACATAGTACCACGCGATGAGATCAATAAGCCTGTCATGAAGGTATGCACTTCTATTAGTTGCGACAGACCCCAATCGTCCGCTCAACCGCAGAGTTTTACCAGGATCTTCCGGCCACGTATGCATATTATCAGAATCCCACACAATACCTTGCGGTAATATCAATTGTGTTCCACTGAAGACTTTTCTGAAAGGAGCTGAACATTTTGTTTGTACATTTTAGAGTCTTCCTCCAGAACAGCAGCAAGCGTTGCTCGCATATCAGCTCGCGAATCCACAGGTAGGGGTTTTTCTGCAAGGCTGCTCGACATGAACAAATCAAGCTCACGAATGAGAAACAGGGTAATCAGGTGGGCCTGCAGATGATCCGACAACAACAAGGCGGAGATGAGGAGTCTTCACAAGCCCAAGCCCACCACGAAGAGGATGTCCAGCATGCGCAACATCAAAGCCAATCATCACAAGAACAGCAACAGCAACATCACGCACAAACAGAGGCTTCGACCGCAGAACATCAATATTATCTTCAACAGCTGCAAAACCAAATGCAAGCCTTGCAACAAGCACACCAAGCTCAGCAGGCCCAACAGGCTCAACAATCGCATAGTGACCACCAACAGCAACAGCAAAATCAAGCGTCACAGCAACAACAACATCAGATCCAGCCCCAGGGGTAAAAAGTCAATCATAAAAAATGATTTGATAAAGAATGGTTACTTCACATTGTACAAATGCCGAGTCGAAGGGTTTCCTGTAGTACGGAAGAATGCGTATATGGTGTTCATGCTGATTCAAGTGCAGTCGTTGTTCGGGTGACCTTGTGTGTGTTGGGCGTTTGCACTGTAGCGTCTCCGTATAATTTAATATTTTGATTATCCTTGCTTACCTTTGGGATTGGTGGAGGCATATGGGCCAATAAACGGTTTGGTTTCCCTGCTGACAACACAGTATCAAGTGTTGCGATCCATCCCAGTTTCTGTTGACCACTTCCGGGCGGAGTACATATCCATGGGCAATATGACCTACCACCAAAGCATATCGTCAGTTTCGCTCAATATGTGCTGGATGGTGATCAATACCTATGTTCCCACAAAACGTCGAAGTGCGACGGCAATTCCACGCTGATATCCTGTGCCACCTTTATTCGCTTTCGGCGATCGGCAGAGTCCGCATCGGTTAAAGTCACAATATGATCATAGTTCCACAATCCCACTATTCTCGCGCACAGTCGACATTGAAGGAAATCGGTAGCTTGCTCGTTAGGAAATTCCCACCCAAACAATGCCAATAGAATGCAGCTCCTCGTTAGCTCCTCTGACTCGTCGCCATCGACGTGCAAGTTCTGATGTAAAAGATCGACATTGACCTTTTGAAAACGAAAACGAAGGATCAGCTTCCACATGACTGCCGATATCTGCTATGGGACAACTCACAGATCTACCAGCTTGTGATTCATTAAAAACGATTTTGGGTATTGACGGTGGATGTTGTGACAACGCCTTGTACCGATTGCGGAATGCTTGGATGGTATGCGCTGGAGAGCTCAACGGCAATCGATATGCTGTGTCTGGGTGCAAGGGCCATCAGATGTCGCATACCGCCCATGCGACGATCAAATGACATACCATCCAAGTGATGGATTGCCCAAGGGCAGGACTCTCCATGGGCGGTTAACAGATTATCTCGGTATTCTTTCGACTTTGCCAACACTACGGATGCGAATCTTTGTTCATTATTTTGCAATAGCAGTATACCCCAGGGATGTGGGTTGTACCGACATCGGCACACCCATGGCAGGGTATGCATGGGAATATCTTTGCACGAACCTTCCTCTGGAGACGCCTCTGCCGGGATCTCGCACACAAGCGTGTTCTCGCACGTTGGGCAGTATAATGTCTCTAATCCTCTGTTAATCCATCCGTAACGGGCGCAGACAGGTGCAGAAAGATCATCTGACTTTGCGAACCAAGTAGTTTCGTAAAGAAGAGTTAAGCACTTTTACATATAACTGAACAACGAGCCAGGGGCCAAAAATGCAAAACAAAGTAGGATATTTTAAAGGTTTTTAGTCGCTCAAATAATTTATCGTCCTTGAGTTTGACAGTAGCATCGGCACCGGACACGGTAGTCTCGAAAGCGGCTAGTGTCTCATCCAGTTGTCGTTTTGAGATGGTCGCCATGGGACTGATCTATACTTTAACCGGTGATATCAAGGAAGATCGCTACGCTTGCGACGCTGCGGTCTACAGGTGTCTGATAGAACGAACTAGGAAAGGATCTCAAAAAGGAATGTAGCTTTGGAGAAAGTGCAGAAATCTGCAAGGTGAGCAACAGGACGGAATTCGCTGAAGAGTTTAGTAGACGACGACGACGCGACACGTGATGCTGAAGATGCAAGCAACTTCCCAAACCTCAACTGTCTTGTAAGCATGGAACGAGTTCCTGCGCTAAACTCCTACCTGTCCACGGGGCAGCAGTACGTTGTACCGCAGACGACTCAGATCCCGTCTGTAGTATGGTAAGCCTCCCATCCACCCGCAGCGTTAAGTGACCTCTACCTGAAAGCTTTCGCTAACTGTCTCTCGCGCAGTCCGACGGGCATTATCAAGTGCATGTACACGGAAATGTCGCCATCCTTGAGTTGAGTCGAGAGGACTTTTCTTGGGCTACCGAAGTGCTCCCGGACGACGGTTAGTATTGTTTCTTTCTGTTTTTATCAGGGTCGTTGGTCATACTTTGGCAACCTGACATGCCAGTATGCGTCAGATTTGGAGATACCCCCTGAACATATACCCTCCATCGACGAGTTTGAGACAGGTAGGGTGATGAATCTGGGCATTTTTTTCGTCGTTCTCGAGTCCTGTATAAATAATCGCCCACTATCAAGTTCCCAATGAAACAGAAAAGTGGACGGACGTGGATTTTGAAGAGTTTAAAAAAGAGATTGTCAGGGCGGGACCGCCTTGATCGCCCTTCAGTGGGGTGTGTGGACATGCAGGACGGTTAAGTAGATGGTAACGTTATGATAATGGATGAACTCTGCAGCTCAGCATCAACAAACGTGTACACGAATATAATACGTATTCCATGATGAACATCCTTGCACCGCAATCTACACATGTCTACGAATCAATCCTCCCAACCATGGCTAGCCAACCGCCGCCATGGGAAAGGCAGCAAAATATGCCCCACTCAAGGTCATAGGACCTTGAGCACCAGAAGAATCCTCTCCAGCCGGATATAGACCAATCAGCCAACCCAAATGACTCTTGAACTCTTCAAAAGCTTCTCCGAAACCGTATGCGCCTTTCACCTCTGCAGAGTGCTGATGCAAGTTTCTGGCCCATTCCCCAACCGCAGCTGCTCCGTATACTTTTCCTTCCTTTACAAATTTTCCAACTTCGGTGACCGCTGCTCTCCATCCGTTGCCCAGTCTTGCGTAGAGTTGCCCTTTCGTTTCTTCGTTGTGAATATCATTTTGCCAAACAGGAAGACGGTGCGTCAATGCAGTGGCAAGATGCAAGTATCCAAATGCTGTTGCAGGATAATCGTGGTGCATTGATGATGGGTATGAATCGGATCGGACAAAGTGATCGAGGTAGTGCATTATAAGCTGTAAAACTTCCTGGAGTTGCGGCCGGACACGGTTGAAGGCGTAGTCTGACCGTTCTGGGCCAAGCTTAGAATATGGAAAGGCCTCCACAAGCGACTTTTCAGCTTGATTTAGCAGAGCAGCGACAGAAGCGAGCGTTGGGCGGGGGACGAGTTCGGAGACTTCCGATTGGAGAACAGGATGTTTTTGAATTAAAGACGAAATGATTCCGACCAGCTGGTCTTTCGTTAAGCTACTCAGCAAACGTTCAACTGGAAGGGGGATGTTCTGCTGTTGTGGTTCTTTAGGTTGCACTTGCTGTTGCTCGTGCGAGTTGTGCATGGCCTGCAATCTTTGAAAAAGAGTCTGGTCCAACGGTCCGGTCCGAAACCTCTTCGAGGGTGTCAAAGGAGAGAACGGAGACCCCAGTCCTGACATGACCGGAGAGCCTGCATCGTCGTCCCAGGACGGCTTCCGTTTACGACTGCTGCGCAAAGGAGAGTCAGTTGGACGGAAACCGAATGCGTGAGGCGAAGTCGGCGGGCGTTGATGCATCATGTTTGCAATAGAATGCCCAAACGGGTCTTATATAAAACGGGCTAGTAGAGGTTTGTACGTGGGCCTTGCAGTCGAGTACGGGCAAGCTTCGTGGCAAGATTCAGAATTTTTAATTGGCGCAAGGGATGAGAAATGAGCAAGAGAAAATAGGGCGCGGTTGTTGACAGCACACTGAAGGGGCCGTTTCGAGACACGAATCACATTCTGATTTGATTACGCAATGCTGACAAACTCTCCCGTCCGACGGACTTTTTCCTTTGGCTTTTCCTTGTTATTTGGCCGTTGGATATTCTACGGCAATTTGATGCAGCATTACTCTACCCATTCATACCCAGTACAGGGCCTATAAATCCATTCAATATATGCACAATTATTGTTATATCCCGCCTGCTTCTGCTCTAGGTCAAACTGCTCCGCTCTCTCATGTCACACCTATCGCTCCCTTTAAAGGTATATCTAGATCCCTATTCCTAAATGACGGGGTTGAGGCGCGAAGGCGCTAGTACATTGGTGGTTTTGCAGAATCCTGAGTGGGGTCGTTTATTCTTTTAATAATGATGATCGTGACGCCGGCCTCTTCTGCTAGTGTAATACAAAGATGCCAATCAATAGGACTAATAGGCTCATACGTCCCCTGAATATCGCACACCTCATAGCCGCTGGTCCATCTTTTTAGCAACATCAGCCTTCAGGTTGCCGAACATCGTGACACACTGGCATTTCTCCATTCCTCCCCAGCGCCAATCTATCAGGACAGCATAGCCCGGGCTTTCCGAGGACTAGGGCTAGGGACTTCAAAAAGTGGTCACGGGCACCGATGCTCGCGTCGCTTTTTGGGTCAGTTGCGCAGGTAAACTGTTTTTCAGTTCCAATGATATGTTTAACATTTAAGTTCAGGGAAGAGGCCCCTTTACGGCCGGTTTCCTGGGATCTGGCAAACGAGGCTTGTTATCGTTATTCACAGTGCTGATTGAGATATATACAAGTATTTCATATAGCCTTGTGGTCGGTATCATGATATCTGAATTGTAAAGGTTTTCCCTCAAAGAATCTATTGCTCGTTTGCGTCTATTATTAAGAGGTACTCCATTAATAATGGTAAACTGGATACTAACCACGTTATCAATATATTTCATGGTGTTGCCTAAATCTTGTGTCAATTTAACATCTCATTAGGATGATGTTACTGATCAACATGTGAGTTATCTTCTTAACCTTTGTATTTAATGAAAGGTGTAATCCTTGCATATGCATCGAGAAAAAGTCCTGAATATGTCTACAGTATGGCGTGATTCTGCAAGAAAACCCGCCATGAGATCCGTGCAGCTTGTCTCTCGCATTTGTAAATACTTTAGTATTCAGAATAGCGACGTTGTGTGTCCCAAAAGAGCTCATCGATCTTCTAAAGACATTGTCGGCTTTTCGAGTTCGCGTTTTTGGAAATCGACGGCGGATATGCCTGCGCAGGTTTACAAAAGATTTCTTTTTGTGTCATTCCTCACAAGATTGTAACAAGCCAGACTCGTTGCAAACTCCGAGTTTATTTCCCGGTTGTGCTATTGATGACGTATACCCCCAGGGCGACCCTTCATCAGAAATAAACTCCACTGGGAGACAGAATGCAGTGCACTGTGATTTGAATAGTTGCCGGAGTTTGCCAGCCACTTCAGGCACCCCCGTTCGTGCCTCTTGCTATGGTGATATACTACCAGATTATTGCTTGAGCAACCCAAACTGGAAAATAGAGTTCCTCGTATATCAGTATATCAGTATTTGGCCATTCGAAATACTCGGGTCCACGTCGCAAAGAAGATTTCGCTATTTTTGCATGTCAACTACCCGTGATCGATGCTGACGACAGCGTTCAGCGGTTCTTGAAGAGGTTCTGAGTACGTGCCCCGTCGTCTCTTCCGGGGATCCTGCAGGTTGCCATTCAGGCCGACCTCGGATCATGAGCTTATCGCCCACGGATCCGCTCCCTCCACCATACGACACTGCACTCTTGGTACTCGCCATTATAGCGGTCGTTGTTCAAGCATGCAATTGCATATACACGTGTTGGCGGCTTTGTTGTCAAATCACAGTGTTTACTTTGGGTCTTGCGATCGAACAAGTTCTTATCCTCATGTTCACCATTATGAACATCTGCCGTGCCTTCCGCCTATCCGATATCCGGTATCAACAAATACTCAATATCATCACGGATGGGTTTTTTTTGGTGGGCATTTTGATACATGTTCTTCTGCTACTGTTTCGCTTCAGATTAGTGAATCAGGGATGGTATAGCAATTTCTGGGACATGTTGATGATCGGGGTAAGTTATCGTTTTTGCCAAATGTCCTTTGATTGAACTAAAATGAATAGTGCATCCCCCTTGTCTAGTTAACCTTGGTTGTCTTCACGGGGACATTCGCCACAGTAGTGACATGCGAGATCTACCAACGTACTCTGCCAATCGATTCAGCGGATCCCTATCCTCTCAGTTCGGCCATCAGCATTGCAAACGCAGTGTTTGCCTTGTATGTTCTCCTTGCCGACACCATTCTCTCTTCTTTAACGTATATACGCTTGCGGAAATTGAAAAGCGGGACCCGCTCGGAACATTTCGATGACAACAACCGCCTGCACATTCGAACGATTTCCGCCATGGTCGGCCTCGTGCTAATGAGTTGGACAGCGATGATAGTCTATATTTTCAATACAGCTAGTGGAGTAGCGGAAACTCCTCTGAGCAGGGTATTGATTCAAGCGAGCTACACCACCATTTCGTTCCATATGACGTTTGCTTGTGTATTTCTGATCTCGATCAAGCGGCTGTTAAAGGGATACGGGATTTCCGTATCGAGAAGTGCAAACGATCCATACAATACGACAAGTGTCGTTCCGGAACAACCGGAGGACTTGGAGGAGCAGGTTGCTCCTTGAAGCAACGAGTTACCATCCGTAAATAAGGTATATGCAAGGCAATGTGCATCATTTCATCAGAACTCTATCTAAACCAACGAGATACATAGGTTGGTGCTGTCCAGCAGGGGAAACCGTCTGTTGCCAGCGATTTTCTCCATTACCGTTTTCAACTGTATCCTTATCAATACGAATCAAAGATCGCCCTTGTTAACCGTGTCCGGTTACTGCCGCGGGACGTTTGAATACAAACGGTAGGAGTCTTTAATAAAATCTCCAAACTATAAAACCATGTATATAGGGGACGCAACTTTAGGGACCTTTATAATGTTAAACACATGAACCCAAGAGTTTTCCGTTAAACTTGGCCATTGCTCTAGGATGGACAGCGTTTAGAATCCATCATCGTTTTGCAATGCCTTTTGGCAATGCGTTGGGATGCAACGAGCGGCTGAAATGCTGAACTGTGCCACGGGTTGCCATAACAATTTTTACACGTCATCCAGCGCGCTCTGATCGGAGTCCCCGGCTGAGGGGAGTTTTTCACAGGCCGACGAGCTTCCTTCCTTCCTTCACGTTTTCCTTGCGTGTTTTTTTTTTTATTTTTGGAGGGCGCGCGCTTAAAACTTTGAAAGGAAGAAACGACACCGGAAAAGGAAGAACGTTGAACCCGGGACTGGAAGAGCGGAGTGAAAAACAGTTTTGAAGAAAGGGTGAGATCAGCGTTTTGACTCGATTCCCATTTGGGTTTGCATCCTCCTCCGAAAACCTCATACAATTTCGCTTTCTATTTTAAAGAGCCCTTCAGTATTACTGCAATCCGTCAACCTTCTATTCTACATTTCCTACTGGGCATTATTGAAATACCCTCTCGTGAGATAGCTTACACCTGCATCGCCCCTTTGTGGATGGTACATCAGGAAGCGCAGTGGCAGCTCGTCCTATCTCTATACTATATACACTGCCATTCTGCCCTCAGCTTCAAAGCTGCAGCGCACAACGCGTTCGACACTATCGGTAACCCGCAATGGCCGGTGTCAAGCTTGCAAGACGAGCATCATACACCGCCTTAAAGGACTCTGCCATCGACGTTTCCGCACCATCCCTTTTTGACACCCGTCCGGCATCTGCACCATCTCCTTTTCCCCAAGCTTTGAAAGAGAACGAAATGCTACTTCCTGGTCCCGCTGATATCCGTAACAATCGAAGAAGGGCTGGCAAGCGATCGCTCCTCACTGTCCGATTGAGCATGCTCGCTGGTGTCCTCTTTGGCTGGGCATTTGTCATTTGGCGTCTTGCCGTTAATCTGCCAGCCACAGAGGATGACATACATATTCCAAGGAGCCTCGACGATCTAAAGAGTCAATCAGTTCTATTGTACGTATCAGCCGAGCTTTATCAGCTGTCACTCGTTCGGATCGCTAATATTGGTCAATTTCTTTGGTGTTTTGCTCTTTGCAGACAATCATATTCTGCAGCGCACTTTATGCCTGTATTCATTTTGTTCACTACCGTATTCGTGTTTAAGCAAACGTTTGCGGTCCCCGGGTCGGCCTTGATGGTAAGTTGATGCACTATCAACCTTGCATTTCGTTAGAAATGTACTGAATCCGCACGGAAAGAATATTCTCGGTGGCGTCTTGTATGGTTTTTGGGCCTTCCCTCTCGTATCGTTCCTTACAGCAGTAGGGTCGACATTTTCGTATTTGCTTTCTCAATATCTCCTGGGAGAGTTGATCGTGGAACGGTTCGCCCGGTCGAATCTCAACTACCTAAAGCGAAGGGTAGAAACAAACCGGGAGAAAGGAAATCTATTCTATTATCTGTTATTTTTGCGCCTCTTTCCCTTTTCTCCAAATTGGTTCGTGATCATCTTTATTGAGCAGAAGGCGTATAGCAATGTGACTTATGATTTTCATGACAGGTTTCTTAATATGGCGAGTCCATTTGTTGGCGTACCGATTCTGCCATTCTTCCTTTCCATATTCTTTGGTATGTATTTGGAAAGATACTCTCGCATGCAACGAGTTTGTCGACTGCCCGCTAACTGCATTTCCATGTGCAAATAGGCCTGATACCGTATAATTATATTTGTGTTCAAGCCGCCGCTACTTTAAGCCAGCTCAATTCTTTTGCCGACATCCTAAGTATTGATGTCGTCCTGAAGTTGCTGAGCATATCGGCGTTGGCCCTGATACCCGCTGTGTATGGACAAAAGATTGCAGCATGGACACGTGGACGAGGAACTGGAGACGATGGGGAGGAAGTTAAATTGCAGCAAGCCTGAGAGGCGGTTTGTTGCTTATTGTATAAAGCCGCTAGCATCATCCTTTTGATGGCGCGGACATGGAACATAGACGGATTTGACGAGTGCAAATATATAGACATACTTTTATCGTTTACGAAATATAATTCAATTCAACCTAGCGTATGTACATGAAGCTAAACTAAATGTGGTTATGTGGACATTTAGGCTAATTCTAAAAGTCGTCAGTTTTCAGGAATCCATAGGGGTTAATCGGACCGCTATTAATTGAAAGGATGCTGATGGGATTTTTCAGTTTCTGAACCAATTCCTCGTTGGAGGTAATGGTGCATGTTTCCTCATGGGAGACCAACTCGAATGGCCTCAATACTTTCCACATCCACCCCAGGTCTTCGTAAAAAACTCGTTTCTGTGGTGCCAACCAATCGTACAAATCAGCATCGCGGATTGCATCCATGGCAGCTTCTGGCATCAGAATGGCCGGGAAGGTGACTTTTAGCTGCATGGAATCAACAATGATGCTCTCATCAAATATGGTATTGACACCAGCCAAGAGCAGCGCGCCAAATATTCCAACAAACTGCTCTCGTGGTACAGTCGATACAGTACCCCCTTCAACACGACCCACAAAGAACTCCCGTACGGTTGAAACCACGGGGGTTTCCGCTTTCCCCGACGTCAGAAGTTGTTGCACCGCAAGTGTTGAGATGTCCAGGAACATGTATGCCTGTACAACCTTTCCGTCTACACTTGCTTCCAAAACATGTCTGACAAGTTTCCGCCGGGTGTCCTGTGGATCTGCGCTCACCCACTCCCTCCAGTACGCTTCAGATCGAACAAAGCTGCCAACGGGGGCAAATTTTTCATGTAGCAGTCGCATCAAACTAACATCTGCTCGGCGCTCGACATTCACGGGTCGCGCATACCGCATCCATTTCTCTACTCCGATCTTCAGTTCACCTATTTCAAAGGACAAGGTACTCATCCGCATCGGGCAGGTACACCATCCAAGCTTGGCATACAGCTTTGCTGCAGATCCAGTGTGGAGGACAGCTACGGATATGCCCCGATCGATCATATACGCCTCTGCTTCTCGCATGAGTCGTGAGGCGATTCCCTTGCCACCGTGAGCTGGAGACGTTCCAACGTCGCCTATCGCGCCGCACGAGAGTTTACCAAAAGGACCGAGGTTTAGCGTGCGACGGTAGACACGAACTGTTCCCACAATCTACGCAGTAGTGAATAACGGCTTTCGACGACAAGTAACTGCTCTGAACATTGATAGTATAGTCCCCGCCATACCTCATCCTTCTTCAACGCATTTCCGGGATGAACCGCGACGCGAATGCCTTCAAGGTCACGGTCGGGATCGTTCAAAAAATGGTCCGCGAAAAGGCCTTTCGGTACACCACCAGGCCGCGACGAAAAGACTGACACCAAATGATTGAGGAAAGCGTCGACCTCATTGTCTTGCAAATGGCGGAATGTGTAAATGTCCTCAGACATTTTATTGTGTGATGTTCACTGCAAGATCTGGAAGGATGGCATGGCGGAGGTGGCGGGGACGTGGCTTACCTCACCCATCTGGCATTCGCTCGATCAACTTCGGTTTCTATTACCAAAATGCTAGTCAAGGAGCGCCATATTCTTATCTTTTGTGTCCAGGTAGAATGCAAGCCTTTCGTGCAGATTCTTGTATACTACAGAAGCAACATTTTGGTGTGTGGGCCCCATGCATGGACGTCGTGTAAGCCTTGACGTGAAATAGGTCTTTTAGAATATAAACAAACCTGCGATGAAACTATGATTACCACTTTGTTTTAGCAATTGCGGACGAAACGAACCAGTAACCTTTTTGAAAACTTAAGATCCGCAGACAAACGCAGATGTGAGTTGTTGTCCCAAGTGGAATACATATGGCAATCATCTACTTTGCACATCCCACTAAATGCGATAGCAAGCTGCAAAAAAAGACCTGTTATATGGATCTGCTGTGATTGATCTTGTTGCCACTACGTTGTTGTCATGGCCAAGGGAAATGTGTGCCCACCTACCACCATCTTCCCGATTAGATTAGCTATCCAGAGTGAGATCTCATAGTCCTTTTTCGACATCACACATGGGCCGTGCTGCCCGAAGTGCACTTGCGTCGTCAAGCATACTCGAGCTGTTTTTAATGCCATTAAACCATGTCGACCACACATATGCTAGATAGAACAACGGGAAAGCAGGCAAAGGGCTTACTTACTACCCCGGCGGAACACAATTGATGATTCACAAGCTTCTCGCAATAGCTGTAATATATCTCAGACCCCCAGCCAACATCAAGCGAGATACCGAAAACAGAACAGACGCCGCTATAACACTTCAGACAACCATTAAATTACAACAAAAAAACAAGATTGTGTATTCGCTGATCGCACCACTTCGTCACGTTTTCAGAAAAACAAAACACAAAAGAGCACTTTGGAATACTCATCGCAAACTAAAGATCTATATAAGCCAACCATTCCACATCACGGTGGAGCATCAGTCGGCGCCGCAATTGTGTACAAATTAGCTACACCAGCCATCACTGTCAACTCTTGAAGCTTGCTGGTAAGTTCAGGTGCTGTCGCGATCGTGGGTACAAGCGCCGGGAAACACGATGGGAAATGCTGGTTTTGAGAAGCGTCATATTAGCTAGTGAGAAGTACTGAAGCCGCAGATAATACTACCTGAGGATCCTTGAAGCTGTTATGTGCATGAAGCAATGCATCACACAAGACATATCGTATCAAGAACTGTCGCAAAAAGTCGTCTTGAAGAAAGCGTTTATATGTATTATCTTTAAAATGAAAGAGGGATATTAGTTTTCACGCGAAATATAAAACAATTAAATCATTCTATGAAATTTACCTAGAGCAGGCTCCTTGTCAAATAAGTCGCCGATAATGGTCTCGACGGTTGAAATTTGAGCTATGCACTTCTCCCAAACATCCTTTGCGATTTCTGTCAAATCCGAGATGAACGCAAATGCTTTTACTGGGGCGTGAAGGAAGAGGGTGAAGAGACTGCCTATTTGCGTATTATCTGCATACATGGGCGTTATTGAGGTGTTACTTTATCGTGCGTTTACTCCAACGTTTTACCTTTGATGGATGCTGGATACTCGGTCGGACTCATAAGAAAGACCAACAGCTGACCAAAGACCTTGGGGAATTCCTAAGATATGGACGAACGTCAGATCAGCTGTGTCACACGGCTGGCTCCCAGAAAGTTTATGAACGCACCTTAAAGGCGATACTATTGGTACTATCAACAATGACGAACATTGGTTTGCGCGTAAATGGAATCAAGTCGTTGGGATGCAGGCAGTGAATAAGGGGAGTTTGTTCAGCTTCTGCCTTCTCTGGAGATTTGCGTGCGTATTTGACATTCACCGCCGTAGCCACCCCGCCAGAATAGCCAGATGACAAAACTTGGACGGAACATTAAGGTCATCCAGAAATGACCAGAACTAGATACTGGATGACTTACCAGAATCGCCCTGGTCGGATTTCACTGCCCGCTTTGATCCGTCGGCAGAAAGATATAGCAGCAACGCTGAATTATCCGAGATGTCCTGGAGAATAGCATTGAGTTGATAGAGTCCATATTGTTACTGAGTTGAACTTGCCAAACCTTGAAGGTGGTTGCAATATAATACATCAACTGGGCAAATGTCGGTCGATATAATAGATACTTGTGGGGATTGGTTCTGCGTGTAGCCGCATTGTCTCCACCAACAGCATTACCACCAGAAACACCCGGAGGCTTCATTGCTTCATCATTATGGGCCTCTTCTTTCTTGTCCCCTGCAGCCGCATCGTCACTAGGACCACCTCTCCTGCCACTGCTTGCCAGCAGTGTCGGTTCACGCTCCAATGACTGTAACAGCCTGTACATATCAAGGGTCAACTCTGAAAATTTGATCTACAGATCCGATTTCAACCACATCGCCATTTCTTGAGTTAGTATTTACCGGGATGCAAGTTCCACTTCTCCATCATTACCTGATTTTGATAATTTCCCACAAGGATCGCTTCTTGCAATCGTAACCGCGTTGATCCGTCCTTGTCGTACTTGGGCGTCCTTTCCACTTGCAACCGGCTTGGCGCAATCAACGCGTTGCCGTCAAGATCAACGGGTGTGGTTTTCTTCTGAGCCTTCAGGGTACAGAATGCCTTATCAACATCAAGCATCCTAGAATACCACCACCATGTTCAACTGGCTACCTCTAAGAATGTCGATATCTCTGACAACACCACATTCCACTCCGAGTCATTTGGATTGAAAGTTTTTGTGTACTCATCAACGAGCGCAGTGAGCTCTTCCATTAGCTTTCGTATCATATCATATCGGTTGAGGAACAAGCACACGACAATGAACCGGGCGTAATATCGCAACTTTTTAATAACCAGCGCAGGACTACAGAAGAGAGAAGATCAGGTTCCCGTCGGCTCATGGAGTTGATACCATAAACGACTCTCACTTATTCGCCTCCAGTACGTCCTTAAAATATTGTCGATTGCGCACGGCCTCATAGAAAACACATGACTCATGTAGGTAATTGGTTTCGCTCGTGCGAAGATAGTAGTGATAGTAAAGCTCTGTAATCAACGTGAGGAGCGTTATTCAACTAATGGAAGAATTGGACTGGAGTATGCCTGCATACTTACGGCCAATCTTCGACGCCACTTCACCAATTTCCCATCTCTTGAGTCCGTAATATTCCTTGTTTTCAAGAATGGATCTATACGATGTTTCAGCCAATGTTGTTACCACATATGCGAAACAGACGATAACGACAGCAACCTGTGCATTTGTTGGAATTTCCATAGCTTTTGGTATACCTAATCAGTAGCGATATACTGATAATCAGCAAGATATATACATCATGTCAAAAGATTGCACAAAATACACAGCACCTCAAAGGTACGCTGAAAGTATGGCTGCCAATTTCGGCCAGTGGGTGGGACATCCCTAAGAAATTGTCGTTCGCATCACAACCATACATATGGGTTTCGCATCTCGGGTTGCATACCTAAGACCGGCAAAGAGCTGTTGCGACTTTTCCACCAAGTACTGGAACTCTACAGGTAGCAACCATAAGCAACAAGCGACGCGGTGCACCGGGTCAGGTTGAGGAAACGAAATTAACCTTGAGCAATGACAACGTTTGGGTCAGCGCTGCCGGGCGAAAACGCTGCATGGTCTGAATTGCTGGTAGCTGCTAGCGGTCCTTGATGCTCCGTCTCGCCGAGATGGCCTCCGTCGATGGCATCTGCCATTGTATTGCGTACACGACCGAAAAATGTTCAAAGTCTGATTTGTACGATGCTTGCGCGTATTAAAAGTAGTAATTATTGTGCGCAGTCTCGCTGAAATTTCTTCTCACACCGCCTGAGAATTCCACTTTGGTTGAGCAGAAGAGTTGAAAAGAAGTCTCCGCTTCCTAGTCTGTGGGATGACAACCCCGGCACTGTAGGTTGCAGAGCGCGCTTCCCCAGCCCCTACGCGCTGGCTTGGTTGTTATGCCAACAAGTCCGGTAACCTCAGCCTAAATGTCCCCAGATGAGCATTCCTCCACATTAATTCATTACTCACGATGACCACAGTTCCATATCCCACACCCAGAAGCATGACGGCTTTGTTGGAGCGGGCCCAGGCAACTTTGGCCAGTGCTCGGTCTGGCCTGCTCAACACGGGAATTAGTCCTTTGGTAGAGTCTAACTCAAGCCGCCAGCAGCCAGAAGGTGACTACAACGGAATTCACGTCTTTCAGGAGACAGACAGGCCTAAAAAGCTCTGTAAGCTATCTAATCTGATGCACTTTTTCACGTCTGAAAAGCGCTGGAAAGTGCAATGGAATCCCTCCGCGATAATATGAACGCGCTACGGTCTGATCTCGTTCGATACCGCTTGCAGCTAATGTCCGACGAGACCACCGTTCTACAGCACGTATGGCACACTTTTTGTATATGAAGACATACGAGATAACAAAGCTCATGTATATGATAGGAAATTTCCCACTTGCAGAAAGATATCACACAAAAGTCAACAGCTATCGCCCAGTATACATCCTTGCTAACGCGTTGGCATTCCACTCTTGTCGACCTCTCCTCATCGACTACCGAGGCGCTCTCCCGTTCGTATCGTGACGAGTCTCTGATACAAAAGTATGCTAGTCGGGCCCCTCCCCGTCGCTTTGTAGATGAGGACTATGCAGAATTGGATGACGTGGACGATAACCCCCACAAGACAGGAGCAGACGGAATTCCTAATTTGTCACCTGTATTAAGCTCCAGAGATAGCGTCGCACCTGAAGTACCGACGGAGTCGCATATGGACTTGGTATTAGACGTTCTACCACCGGTGCAGGCCTCCGCAAAGTTGGATGGAATCTTGGATGATTTAAGTGCAAATAGCGGCCTCGGCGGGGATGTTCTTGCAATGACTAGCCTTAGTGATACCGCGCTACCTGCACAAGGGGAGGGGTTGGCGAGCCAATCCCAAGGGTTTTTTGACATGTTTGGTGATTCCATGGGCTCGCTTGATTCATCTCCAATGGAGCTGGGTGGATTCGGAATGGAGAGTTTGGATGTGGGCGGTTTTGACATGTCTAGTCTATCGTCCAATACCACGACTTTGCCGACGACTGATTCTACCATGGGATTAGGCAGTCAGCTCGTTGATAGTTGGGATACGACTTCCATAACGCAAGAGGAGAAGCTTTCTCAGGTTGATCCAACACCTCCCGCAGAACTTAGTGAAAAGCTGGATTTTGATGAGTTCTTAGTCTAGTGCTATAGAATGTGAGATTACAGTCGCTTCAGGTATTTTGGCATGTTCACTTTAATTGTGTCAATATACCCACTTTTCTTGTATGTATGACATATTCGCTCAGCACGCTTGAGGTGGATACCTCTGTTAGAGCTATGCCATTCCACTACCCCAGTATGATCAGACCGCGTCTGGGAGCTTATTTCAAGCGGCAAAAGGATCGTACTACACACAGGAAAACGGGAGGTCCTAAATAGTTATGGATTGTATAATATTAGCTTGACCTTAACCTCACATTTGGGTGTAGAAGACAACTAAATAGTACGTCAGCAGACATGTAGCCGTGATCCAGGGCTTTTCAAAATTACTCTGATAAATGTACGACGCCGTGCAGTGTTTGTGTAGAATGGTTTACATGAGCATTTTGGGGCAACAGACTTCTCAATTATTAATCGGAATCCAAACTATTTTCCACGCTTCTGCTTCTTATTACGTCCACCACCGCTATCTTCTAGCCCAGTTCCGTACTTATCCGTAAAGACCTTATTCAACTGCTGGAATTCACGGTTCAACTTTGCGTCGTGGTTCTTCTTTTTGCCAGATCCTTCGCCCCCTTTTCGTCCCGACTTCTGTCGGCCGTCACTCGCTTTGATGCCAAATTGGAAGGCGGCCTTTGGTAAATGCACTTGCTTATCCTTGTACTTTTGCCATTCTTCATCGGTATCAAAATCGAAGCGAGTCAACTGTTTTCGCTTGTTTTGTCGTACACCCAAGTCCATCTGATTCAAATCGGCTCCTTCCGCGTCACTTGCAGAGTCGTCGAGATCGGCGAGATCAGCGAGATGGTTTTCTTGCACATCATCCAAAGCGGATGCAGGAAGAAGGTCCGAGTGTTGCCTTTTGTGACCAGTTGTGGATCCTGTGGAAGGTTGCTCCAAGTCGGTTGGCATTTTTGCTCCGCCCGCGGTTTGTAACGATCCAACCATTTTCTTCGCAGCCCCATCCCCTTGTAGTGAGTCCAGCATTCCTGCGCTTTCCTGAAGAATTGTCGACAAGGCGTTACCAGACTCCGGGCCAATCACGTCCAGGTCCATCCCATCACTAGCCTCCTTGTTGTCCTCCATCAGGACAGCAGCACTGTCAAAGTATTCGCCCATTCCAACAACCCTATCGGCAGGTCTACGCCCTCGGTCCTCCACTTGAAAAGTGTACTCCCGCCCTGCGTCTGCAAAGATGTCCTCTTCCTCAGTCTGGGCCTGTTTAGCGGTTCCAGGTTCCTCTACCTTTTCAATTTGCGCTTGCCCTTTCTCCTTGTCCTTTCGTTTCACTCGCCGCTTTCCGCTGGGATTAGCACCAGCCGTGCCACTCCCTTCTCTCAAGTACGCCACGACGGAGGCGACCTTTTCGATCACCAGATCGCTACCGGAAATGGTAAAATTTCGGTCGTAGCCCTTTACATCGGCCCTGCTTCGCATTACCGATGTGGGAATATCCCTCGTTCCTATGTAATCTCCCGTTTCGTCAATTGTTCCCAGTTCCCAAGCAAAGGCCAGCCTTCCCGGTATAAAGAGTTCATTGCGAAGCGGCGGTTGCACCTTTGCCTTTTTGACCGCCAATTCGTAAATGTTTGCCGCAAACGTAGAGTTGAACTTTGAACCACCGTCCCCGTGGATTTGCTCAACATACTGTATTGCCTCCTCTTCCTTTTTCTCTTCAGCATCTTTCTGTTGCAACTCTCGTTGGACTTTTTCCAACAGCGCATAATCAAGACCCTTCACTAGATGAGTATGCTTGGCATCACCGCCAAGATATTTGCTCTGCTCAATGGAAAGACTTGTATCGGTTTCGGTCCGGTCAGCGTTTTGGGATTGTTCACTGGCTTTCAAGACTGCCAGCATTTGCTCCGTTTCCTCATAGTCTGGATTTGCTCCTTCTCTTCGCTCTCGTGCTCGGTCTCGATACCCTGGCCCATTGTCAGACTGGGAGGCGCCTTCTTTGCTCGGAGGTTTCCAGAGCTTCTTTTTGGACTTCACTGGTGCCGGTTGGGCGAACCCATCGGCATCCTTGGTGGCCCTGGGGGTCTGTCGAGGTGTTTGCGCTGCCCGCGGTGTTTGCTGGAGCACAGAGCGTGGAGTCGCCAACAGTTTTCGAAAGTCATCTTGTCCCAATCCTTTGGACATTTGGGTATCTGACTTCAACAAGAGTGATAATGCCCAATGCGATGCTGCATGGTACACAATGACTGTGCCACTAAAATAAGGCACAGTTGTGAATATATGTCATGTGACAAAGAACGTTCTTTAAAAGAATTAATAAAAAAGGGAGGCGCGAACGGCCGTTTACAGGATCCCTCGTCACGCCGTGTGGGGGTGCTTTGCCACAGCGGGGGTCCGTCGCCCAAGGCAAGGGCATTTCTTTTTTAACCTCATCGTTTTATTGTTATTTTAGACTAGATCTCGTACTGGTTCTTGCTTCTTATTCTTTTCATTATGGTTGCCATGCGTCCTCTCGCTCTTGCCTTGCTGGCGTCTTCGGTCGTAACCGCACAGCTGTCAAACTACAACTGTAAGTAGAACGGTTGGGCGAGTGTTTGTCATTTTGGAGATTCACGTTGAGTCTTCCCCATCAAGGCGACCCAAATGCTTGCAAGCCGCCCGCTTGTCGTTGTGCGAGTTTGGCTCCTCCCGTTGCCAATCCCCCTCAGTTTCTCTTGTTGACATTTGACGATGCCGTTCAAGAAGGTAAACATACTCATTTACCAAAGGTATCATTATGCTCGTGCTGACACACTTTTCTATTAGCAACTTGGCAGCAGGCACAGTCTCTATTGAACCGCAAAAATCCCAACGGATGTACTGTCAAATCGACGTGGTACACTCAAGTCAACTTTAGCGACCCGTTCCTCGTCACACAGTGGTATGCGCAGGGGAACGAAGTGGCCGATCACACCATCACGCATACACCTCCTTTCACTGGCACTTATGCCGAAGTGGAGGGCATGCGCAAGTGGGTCAACGAGTTGGCCGGTATCCCGTTGGGCAAAATTACTGGGTTCCGCTTTCCCTTCTTGAACTATACAAAGGATGCTCTGGAAATGCTGACCAAGATGGGATTCGAGTATGAAACTTCCATGTCGGCCTTTGATTCTGATGCCGTCTGGCCATACACCCTTGACTATGGCACTGTCAACGATTGTCTGGGCATTATCAACCTTTGTGGTCAAACCATGCAAACAAAAGGGTTGTGGGAAATTCCCATGTATGGTTTCGTGGGTTCGGATGGAAAGCAGCACCTCATGGATCCTTTCAATGATCCACTTCCGACTGCCCCGGTGAGTGCATATCTGTCGTTAGGTTACAGTGACATCCCTGCTCACAACAGGACAGTCCCTTACGCCAGAGCAACTCACCAACGATTACAAAGCAACATTTGATAAGCACTACAACGGACAAAAGGCGCCATTTGGTGTGTACGTCCACCCCATCTGGCTGGGTAAAGGCGTCCCTCCCTCTGTTCCAGACGGGACTGCCAAACTCGCGGCCATTGCAGCATTCTTGGATTATGCACTCTCGAGACCTGATACGTGGATGGTAACGGGCGCCCAGCTGATTCAATATATGAAAAACCCTGTTCCCGCGTCTCAATTGGGCGCGCAACCTTACATGTCGTGCACACCCAACCCAGCGCCCCCGACTGGTATCTGCAATGGGCTGGGCGGTAACGGAACCGGCAATGCTGCGCCGGAGGCCTGCAACCCACCAGAGGGCCCATTCAGGGTAAGGACATAATACGGAGTATGAAGTCTACGCTTTAGCATGACTAAAGGATAATTTACGTAGACATGCTACGGCTGCCCGTCGGCTTATCCTAGTCTGGCGAATCCATCACCGCAGAGCACATCCACACGCTGCCGTCTCCCAACCACGTGCGACACCCTCTGGTGGGACCCTGTCGGCTGCAAATGCCTCTGCACGTCAGATGCCTGCAAATGGAATGACAGTGCCCGGCCAATCAATTTGGATCCCGCGTCCCTCAATGCCGTCAACAAAACCGGTGGCGGTTCTGGCAGCGCAAACTCCAACACAAAAGGAAATGGTGCAGGTTCTTTGCAAGCCGGAATTGTGACGCTTGCAGCCGGCGTTGTTGCAACGATTTTGAGCGTTCTCTGAGATGGTGTACATCGTCAGTATTTTTTCTTTACATAATTTTTATTATATGTAGTCGTATGTACTTATTAAAGTCCTGAATAAAAGGCCGTAAGAAATAATGGAGTAAAAGGCATAAACAGAGAGCACTGGTTGAATATTGATAAACTCGGGTGGAAAGCAGAAATATGGATGAGAGTCACGTGATAGTAACAAGGAAGGCGAGTGGCCGCTCGACACGTCGCTAAAAGTTCACGACATCAATCTCTCATCACAGGCGAATCATTTTGTTTTTTCATCGCGTCCACTGGTTCAACGTTAACCACAATGTACAACAGTGGCCCACCAACACCCTCATGGTCTCCACCCCCCATCCAAGCACCCGTCCCACAACATCCTCAACGTCCCGTCGGCTTCACAACTCCCCAAACATCATTCTCCAGCTCGCCACAGCTTCCAACTGGACAACCACAAGGTGCAGCGGGTGGGCCACGGGTAGCCCCCATTCAGGCCAACCGCTCGCAATCCGGGTACGGTGCTCAATTCCCTCCTGCTCAGAGTGCCACGCTAGGCTACGCACCGCAACCATATCATAGACAACCAACACACCAGGGATCGTACAGTGCGGGAGGAACTGGCGGCTTCCAGGCACAACAAATGCCTAGGGGAACACCTGGGCCAGCGGGAGGGATGCATCAAGGGAGTTTTGGTGTGGGAGGTTCAGCATCCAATGCGTACGTGAACAATATGAACCAACCGCAAGCTTCGCAGCACATGGGCGGACAACATATGGGAGGACCTTCCCAACAGAACTACTTTGGGAGCAACTTCATCAACGAGTTTCAGACTAGTGCAGCGGGGCAGCTGGGTATGCAGCTGGGTGGGAAGGCCTTACAGCAGGCTCAGGAGAATCTGAATCAAAATGTGGGTCACTGTCATTATAGAGTCGATGAGGAGGCGTGTTGAGTGCTCATGATAGCATCGTATAGTGGAATCGCTGGATCAACGTACCACACTTGAAATACTACTTTAACGTTAGCAACTCGTATGTCTTCAACAAGATCCGTCTCCTCCTCTTCCCATTTCGTCATCAGGTGAGAGAAACGTTCTATACCGCGGCAGAGTCCATTTTTCTGTATTGACAGACCTTGAGTAGTCGTGGACAAGACTGGTCCGTCGATCTGAGCAGAATGGTGCGATGGAGGGATACAAACCCCCTCGAGAGGATCTCAATGCACCCGACTTGTATATTCCCGGTGAGTACGAACAGCTGACAACCTCCAACACTGGTCATTTTGTTCATGTATCCTTGATATCCTTGATCATCAGTCATGTCATTTGTGACCTATATTCTCCTTGTGGGCGTCCGGCTGGGATTACAAAGTGCGGCATCAAAAAGCGATCCAACACAAGTGGATCGCAAACTGTCCAAATCGTAGGTCTAGTTCTCCTGTCTCGTCAAACGAGGCCAATCCACTCAACTTTACTTTTTTGTAGCTTTTCACCAGATATCCTAGGAATGACAGGCACCACTGCCTTCTTCATTGTATTTACCGAGGTCTTGTTTCTGAAGCTCGGATTTTACCTCTTGAATGTGACAACCGAAGTTCCCTTCTTGGACCTGATTGCGTACAGTGGATATAAGTTTATTGGGTATGTAAGCGTGTTCTCAGTTCATTATGGTAAAAGGTGTTCTGATGAGATGAATAGGGTTATCGCAACCCTGATTGTGAAAATCTTTTTACCCGCGAATTGGGCATTTTATGGCATTTTCGCATATAGTATGGGGTGTCTAGCTTTTTTCACAGTAAGTGTCAACCACTTGCGTTGCACATTACTAGAGCTTCTAAGTAATCTATTACAACAGCTCCGAACCCTCAAGTACATTATGCTCCCCGAAGGCTATAACCCTATTGACCAGCCTACGCGACAAAGAAGAATTCAATTTCTCTTCCTTGTAGCCGGGGTGCAAATATTTTTGGCATGGTTGATGATCGTGATGAGTTGATTGGTATTTGGTTGCTATACCATTTTTTCTTTTAATGAAAGGGATTGGTTTCTTTGAGGATACTACTGGTTCATGTGGCTATGATAATGGCCATGTAAAGTCAGATCCATTTTGGTTATCTTGGAAACCTATATACTATGTACTCTGTAACAAATGTTACGTTCTACACTGCGAAAAATATCTATATCTCTCGCCTCCTATATAAACAGTACGAAACCAACTGAATCAGGCAGCCCTGACCATGGATGCATCAATCTGCAACACCCTCGGTAAAATCGTCTTGATCTTTAATCGGTACGTGGCCTTTGCTTCCTTTTCGAGTGGGTTCCGCTCAAAATACACGGTGGTGAGGTGTTGTTTGTCCGAAAGAACAGTTTCGATTTGCTCGAATGAAGATAGATTGTTATCGTTTGCCTAAAGATGCCAAATTATCAATCTCCCTGCAAAGCAGACGTCAAAAGTCGGGAGAGAAATAAAACACACCCAAAGCTCCTCTAATGCGTCCAAATGATGTACGCCTTCCAAATCGGTGATCCGATTCGCTCCCACATCCAAGACCCGTAATTTTGTATTCATCTCCAGATTCTCAATCTTTTCGATTCCGTTATGGCTTATATAGAGCTCCTCGAGGTTATGAAGGTTGCTCAGACCTTCAAGTTTGGTGATCCGGTTACTCTGTGACAAAATATTAGGATAATGAGGCAACGGAGGGGATTACGTGCAATACGAACCTGAATGCTAAGGATTTTCAAATTCTTTAAGTTATCTAATCCTTGCAGTTTCACAATCTTGTTCTTGCCCAGCCATAGCTGTTCGAGGTTGACAAGACTATCAAGGTTTTCAATCGTCTGTACCCAATATTAGTATTTAGCACTTTGCCAGATCACACTCGATATTTTAAACGACTTACACGTATACGATTAGCACCCAACTCTAGATTTCTCAAATTGACAAGATGCCCCAAGTTTGTAATGCGTGAGATCTTGTTTGCGACAAAATACAGGTCCGTGACGTTGAGTAACGTATCAAGATTCTCAATATGTCGAATTTTGTTGAAGGACAGGTCAAGAGATCTATATCTCGCAATCAATACCAGGCCATACTTAAAGCGTCCACAGAGTTGAGAGAACCCACGTCAGCGCTGTTAACTGATCAAGACCTTCTACTTTTGTAATCCGATTATCGTACACGTCGAGTTCCTCCAGTTGCGTGAGATGGTTCAAGTCCGTGATTTTTGTAATAAGATTTTGGCGCAAGCTGAGCCGCTTAAAGTGTTGCCGTTTGATTTAATTACAATAAAAAGTGAAATAAACGCAACGAGTGACAAACCTGTAGTTGGTGTAATCGCTCTAACCCAAGTCCTTCGAGAGTTGTTATGCGTTCATGGATGAGGTCCAACTCCTGTTGGAGTCAATCCTTTAGGACATTTCAAGTACAACCCTTTGCATGAACTGACATTTATACCGTTGTATCGTCAGGTACGTTGTCCAAAAAGCCCTCTAAGAATACCAGAAAAATAATTGGCAAAGATAAGCTTTCGCCAAGCTTCACAATCTTGGCGCACCATTGCTGTCTCGCCCAACTTCTGGTGCGTGATCGTCGTCTTCGGAATCCGGTTCCAGGTTGGGCGGGTCATTGGAAAAGGTGGAATTAAGTGCTTCTGGGCGTGTATCTGACATGATTGTCGGTATGAAAAAGCTGGAAGTGTGGAAAGTAAGAAAGCTGGAAATCGCCGACATCGTCATCATGCTGAGTCATGACTATAAATTGACTATAAATCAATATCATCTCCTTACGCAAGCATCGCCCGAACACGCTTTTGCTCGCAACTGGTTCCATTAATCCACATCCTAACTCTCAGAATAAAAACATTTACAAGTATGCCCGCAGCCGAAGAGACATCTGATAATCCTCCGCATTCTGCTGGAAGCAACCGTGAGCAGCATTCAACTCACGCCAGTGCCCCAGGTACAGCACCCAGTTCAGGCCTCCGCGGCTCGCGACAAGTTCTTGGATCGCGGAGCAACCTTCTCGCATCTCGACATGGTTCGAGGACGAATTTGACCAGGGGGACGATGCAGGAGGAGCAGGTTCCACCCGTAAATGCCGTAGTCTTTGAGAATACCTATAAGACAAAGCCGGATAGAAAGTATGATGGACATTGCTATGGGAGATGGGCGGTGCTTTGGGCTTTGATTGACATTCTTGGATACAGGTTTCAAAGTGGACAAGTCCGGAGACTGACAGAAGAAATCCTTCAAAAAAGTTTGACCAAAGTGAAGTACGACAGCGAACAAGTGCCCGTATTGTGTCAAACCATTTCGAATGAGATTCTTGCTGCCGTGAAAAGTATGTTACTTGAGTCGTCTACACCGCATCTATGATCGTCAAGGGCTGATTGGATATGTAGAACTAGATTATGAGCGCTACAAGTTTGTAGTGGATGTTACAATCGGTGAATTCAAGGGTCAAGGTATTCGAGTTGCCTCACGCGCATTATGGGATACCACCACGGATTCGTATGCCTCTGTCTCCTTCAAGAATGTGAGTCGATCGGACGTATATTTCGCATGCCATTTTAGGGAAGTCTCATGTTCTCTCAATTGCAGGCGACGCTTTTTGCTGTGGCAATCGTGTTTGGATGTTACTACGAGTAGTTTCCTTCTGCATGTCCTGTTGCCTCCCCGAACGTACGAGTACATGGAATATCAGTGTTCACAAATACGAACTCCCTCAAAGACACTTCAGAAACCCCAGCGACCTCATGAGCATGTACTCAATTTCACATAAATGTACCATAACGTCGATATAGAAATAATAATATTCACGTCAAGTAAAAGCTACTGATATATATACACGTTTGAGAGACGCACGGTGGTTGGATGGGAGGTCATAAAAACCCCATGTTACAGAAGACGGAGGACAGAAAAGGTAATAAATAAATGCGTGAACATGACAGCTACGCTGACGTCCCATCGGGTGTAATAGTGTTCTGAAGATGTTGTCGAATGGTCGCTATAGGGTTGTTTCTGAATGTAGGATGCTGGAGAACTTTTTGAAATCTTACAATTTCGCTAACCCTGAAAAGCGAGAAAACCGCTGTGAGTGCCCATACGTATATCAGTCGGTCGCACACCCCACACGTACGCGGCTGCTTGTCGTGCACTTTGAGAAACTGGCTTTGCCTTCTTCTTCCGGGCCACATCGGTCTTTGCTTTTGGAGACTCTTCTTCCAGAACAGATGGCAGGATATCCTTTATTGTGTCCAATGTCAAAGTACCGACATTTTGTCCCTTCTTCTTTTTGGATGACGTTTTGGACATGTAAACACTTCCGAGCTCTACGCTTTTGCTTAATGGAGCAATCAAGGAGGATTATAATCAAAACGCCGCTTACTCTGCAGCCAGCGCTCATGTCGCTGTTGTCGCCTTTCCTTCTTTTTAAGCACTGTGTTATCAGCCGTTTCTCCTGTCCGAGCCAAAGTCTCGTTTTGGGTCTGCCCTGTAGTGTCCGCAGGCTACTTGCAGGATGTAAGCAAAAAAAGAAACTATTGACCTTGAACGGACAGATCGGGCTGTTACGTACTTTTCCAACAGCACCGAAAATGTCTGCTTCAGACAAGGCGGGAACAGCAGACATGGTTCTGTGGACGGTGATGAGTTCTTCATTGGTGGCAGGATTGTGAACCACAGGGGCATCTACCATCATGGCAGATGCACCCATGTCCACTGGTTTGGCATGGAACCGCTGTCGTTCTCTTTTGAATTTGGGCATGTCGATGTGGCAGATCTGGCAAGTGCAAACTCGCCTGCTGGTGGGGGAGCAAGGCTATTTTGTTGCCATGGAAATAGACACGGGATGACATCGTAGTTCCACCTGCACCGTAAGCAGGAATCTCCCAACTGCACCCGACCTTGGCATCAACTGTAAACGGCACATTTTGCTTCCCATCTACAAGATACCTCGCACATTACCATGCCCAAAGGGTCCAGAAAGCCAAGCCGTCCTAATATAGGCCCAGACCCCCTTTGCATCTCGCCCTACGCCCTTCACCGGTCTCCCGACGGTGCCAATATCCATGGATGCCCGCATCTCGCCGCAGTGAAAACACCGCCTGCATCCTCACATTACCCTCCACATCATCTATCCCCAGCTGCACAAGAACTAATCAGTAATTACCGTAGCTGCTTCCGATATGCACTGTCGTATCGCAACCGTGGGCATTTGCATATCAATAGGAAGAATAAAGAATTTAAAGTTATGTGCCGATTGGATGATGAGGAGACACCTACATCTGGTGGAAAGAAGAGGAAGAGAAGTTTGGGATGGATTGATAAGGAAATACATTATGTGGAGCAGGTATGGAAGGCGACACGCAGCGATCTGGGCATTTGATCAAATGGAACTGACGAACTTGCCCGCAATTTTACTTGTTCCGTTTTTTTCGCCATTCCAATACGGAATTGTCAAAATACTAGCTTCCAATGCCTATTTGTGGTACATGCAATTCAACGTCCTCCACCGCGAGACTGCATGCATGTTTGGGATGCGTCTATATCGGATGTTATCGCGGTGGACATATTCAGGAGCATATGAATCAGACTGGGCATACGTTGGGTGAGTTTGTCGGTGATTGTATGTGAGGCTTGGGCTGATGAAAGAATGGGTGTTATTTTACTGACGCCAACACTTTTGTTTATATCCGACCGTTAGCTATGGACTGGTTGACAGGGAATATATATTGTTCCCAATGCAAGAACTATGTATACGATCTAGATCTTGAGCGTGTACTCCATTCGGAACAAGAGCGAATGGATAGAATTATATCTAGAATCAAAGGTGAGCGCACATCGAACGATGAATTATAAGATTTATCGCCAACAGTCCATCACTTCACAGAGCCAAATGCCAAACGGCTTCGCTTTTTCGATTGGACTCCTTCCACGCTGGAGGTGCAAACAATACTGAGCGGATCCAAGCTACAGAGATGCTCTGGTTGGTTGCGCGAGACTATGACCATCTATGATGCGCATCGTTACCAACTCTGCGGCTCGTGCATAGGACTACGAGGCTGCCACAATCTGGGAAATACGTGCTTCATGAACGCCATTCTTCAAGCGATGATACACAATCCAGTGCTCAGATGCTATTTCCTGAGCGACAGGCATAACCGAAGCTTGTGCCCCAAACGGGACCAGCACTGTATGGCATGCCAGATGGATCTTGTGTTTCACGAGGTTGGTTTTTACATGAAATTAGGGATTTGACTGAGCATGGCTACTCACAGAAAGAGCCCATACAGTTTTATAGCGGGGAGACAAAACCATATGGTCCTGCGGCGTTTCTCAATGCCATGTGGATGTCGCAAAAACATATGGCCGGATATTCACAACAGGACGCGCACGAATTCTTCATCTCGCTGGCGAATGAAATACATAACAACTGTGCAGGTGCGTAGCGCCAATGTTAGGGCAACAGAGCTATGCAAAACTGACTCTGTATCTAGCCCAGGACATGGAAGACCAGGAATGCCGCTGTGTCATACATCAAACTTTCTCAGGATTACTGCAATCAGACGTAACCTGCTCAGCGTGCCATAATGTCTCCACAGCCTACGATCCAATCATTGACATGTCCCTCGAAGTAAAGCGGCGTCCGGGATCAGGAAGGGTCACAAATGGAACCGCAAAAAAATCGGCTGCCAAACTTGCTGCAGCTGCTGCCGAAGTAGTGCAAGCAGTTCATGCATCTGATGCGCGTAATCGCAAGCCGATGGCAAATGGAGTGCAAGAGACTTCAGAAGCGAAAAAAGGCGCGAAGCACAAGATGCATGATCCCCTTGATACCTGTACGCTGGGGGAATGTTTGGAGAGGTAGTTTGTCCCATTCTCTCGTCAACCAAGCTTATCCACTGCTGACTAGTACGTTTGCCTCAGGTTCACTATCCCAGAGAAACTCGAGTACAATTGTAGTCACTGCAAGGAAAGCAAGGTACATCCTGGCTGTTTATGCACCGCACCGTGTGGGGCAAGTGACCAATCCATTAAATCATAACAGGAAGCCACGAAGCAAATTTCCATTAAAAAGCTGCCACCAGTATTGAGCATCCAGCTAAAGGTATCTTCCTCGCAATATATACCCACGTATTGGCGCGCACCTCAGCTCACATGTATATTTGTCAGCGTTTTGAGCATTCAGCAAAGTCCTCGAGTTCTTCCAAGATTGAGACTATTGTCCGGGTACCAGCTGAGCTTGACATGACTCCTTACACCACCCGAGCTATGAAGCTTCGTCACAAGCTACGACCTGGTTCTGCAACTACTAAAAAGACGAGCAGAAACTTGGCAGAGTCTTCAATGTGAGAATTGAAGCGAAATCTCTTAGCGAACTTTGTTGTGTATTTATGGGTTATCTGCTCATTTCAGGGATGGCATTCCCTCCTACAAATATTCTCTGTTCGCCGTCGTGAATCATACTGGTCGATTGGAAACGGGACATTATACCACGTATGCACGAGAGCGAGGACAGGTATGAAATCCAGGTAGAGTTACAGGAACCGATTTTCAGATACTAAGAATATGGTTCCAGTGGTTCGCCTTTGACGATCACAATGTTACGATTGCAAATCAGTCTGATGTCTCCGCAGGAACTGGGTATGACTCTTTTCTGCAGTTCCGATCATGATTCGTTATAACTTGTATCTTGTTGTTCCGCAGATACATGTGCTTTTATATGCAAAATGGTTATCATTATCCTTCGACACCGACATGAGCTATAGAGATATACGGAAACGACGTGGCCTGGTGTGAAATGTCATGTTGTCAGATTCGGGTTACTGGGGGACACGAGCATGTCTTTGACTTTGTACATTTGGTAAATCCTATTGGTTCAAAGATGCCAGGCGTATATTCTTGAATCTCCTTTGTTCTGACATGAATAACAAAGTATCTGTCGAACATTTGCATCCCTGGCGACATGTACCAACAGAAAGACGCCCTGAGTGCACAAAAGCATCATTTTACTCCACATAAGGCTTTCTGTGCTCAGGACGCTTGCCATGCAGGTCAGTCTGGCACCACCCTGAAGTGTCCCCTGGGTGCCTTTGGACGCGCCACGACATGCTGCTCCTGCACAGTACAAATACTCTTTGCGCTACTCTTCAATACAATCATTTCCCCAAATGTTCTCGACGTTCTCGACGCTTCCTGCCGTCTCCTCGACAGCATGAAGACGAGGGGCTAAGAATCCAATCGAATACACGCCCGTCAACATTCACCCCTTTCACATGCAATCATTACGAAATCCGCCAAGCCACACACGCGCTTGAAATTCCGCCCTCCCAATACCTGAGGTTTCTTCCCCTTGGGTTCGGCCCTTTTTTCCCCTTTGGACACGACTCTCACCGTTTCTATAAAAGGCGTACGTTTGAAGATTCATCATCCTTTCCCCCAACATCGTTACCGATTACATACCCAAAGTAACAGATGGCAACGGCAACGGCAACCTACCCAACCCCACTCTCAACGACCGCACAAACGGACTTTCCAACTCCCATTGAAGCCGCTCAACACGGTCTGAACCCCAACCCAGCCCCAGTGGAAACGGGTCTCTCCGCACTCCCAACTCTAACTGGGAAAAACGCGACGACTCATGCCCAGCGTCAAAATCCTAAAACCCAAATCCACCGCCATCAACCACCAAAAGAAAAGAAACGGGATGAAGCCCCCGCAACTCGTTCATCGAAATCCGCTGAACATGTCTTGACGCGGGCCTTGGACAGGATTCAAACTCCTGAAGTAAAAGGCGCGTTCGATGATGGAAAGCAGACGGGTGAATATGTGGTTGGATATGCTCTTGAGACCGTTGTGGGAGTATGTGTGACCGCAGCGGAAAAGGTGAAGGAGGTGGTTGAATATTATCGGGAAGGTGGTCTTCTTCGTTGAGGAATCATGTGTTTCGTTATGAAAGTATGTGTGTGAGCTATTTTATATGCAATATATATTTTTATTTGTTAGCTTTGCGACACACTGTGGGTGCCAAATATGTAGTATCGGCACCTAGGTTTGATCACTTGCACAGAAGCGCAATGTTTTCAACTAACAATTTCTGTCGTCGCGGCATGTGGTCCATTGAATGGCAGTTCAGCATATCAACTTGCGTGAACTCCCTTGCCAATCAGACCATGAATCGACAGATTGACGGTCGTATATAACTGTGGCAAGAATGCTAATTACTCATCTCACTAGTGGGGCCTCTTCATTCTGTAAGGAAAATTATCTCGACTTTTGTCCTGGACGGTATATTCTACGCACTCCACTTTTATCCAATTCATGCAAAGTATCGCAGAATCCAGAGATATATGCTCCCAATTCTTTATGTATCTCACTCGCAGACCATATTGAAAATGCCCAACTTATGTTGGCGTTCATGATCGATCATTAGTGATGGTCGGAGCTTGAAAGAGCGCGTATTGCTTACCCAACCTGTCATCCAACACTAATTAATAGCAAACTCTTGAAAGATCTATACCAACACCGACTCTGGCAAGAGAGAACGAGAAACTAGGAGAAATTGTCTCTTCCTACTCGAAATCACCAAATCATGGAGGAAGATCCTGTCGAACTCGTCGTTCCCGAGCCCATTCCGGAACCCACGCCCTCGGCCCCGCCAGAGGAAGTCGAAAAGGAAGAGCAGCCAGCACAGCCTACCCCGCCTGCTGAACCTACAACTGCTGCACCACCTCAACACCCCTTCCTAGACCGCAAAGACTTTTACATACCTCCTGCATCCCGTCTTCCTGAAGGCAGCGAACTGGCGCTCGCAAAGGCGTTTTTGATGACGCAGAGCGAGAAAAGCAATTTAAATCTATATGACCATTTGACCGAGGTTATCGTGAGGATTTTGGAGACTAGACCGGGGAATGTAGTTGGTGGGTGGTTTCCTTCTGTTGCCAAAGATTCCGAGCCTTCTACTAGAAAATTTAATTAACTGCTGGTTAAACTTAAAGATGCTTTTGAGACTCTTTCTGCGGATATCAAGAGATCGCATTTTGTGGTGGACCGGCCTAATGCCCCAGGAGCTTTTCAAGTAAGTGGACTACAATGTTCTTAAAGCATCTCCAAGCACCTTTTGACAATTAATCTGTGAAAACAAAAAGAAAGCGTCAGAAGTTGCTCCTGCCAATGAAATTGGAGCGGCTCAAGTCAAGC
The DNA here is from genome assembly GCF_000182565.1 of Spizellomyces punctatus DAOM BR117. NCBI lineage: Eukaryota > Fungi > Chytridiomycota > Chytridiomycetes > Spizellomycetales > Spizellomycetaceae > Spizellomyces > Spizellomyces punctatus. Next base: position 1,414,007 of record NW_015971541.1, on the reverse strand, counting down.
TGTTTGAGGTATGACTGTATTTAAAGGTGAATCAACGGAGTTGGTTGTAAACATTGATATTACTACAGAAATCGGGTTTGGAAGAACCTGGGGATCCTGAAGCGTTTGGTGAAATTCCGGATATTATGGACCTTTCCAATCTATGGGAATGGGCTGGGGTAAACACAATTTTGTTAAAGACATTCAAGAAATTTGGGCAGCGTTAAACAATTCACCTAGGTTTCCCTTGGGAAAGAAGAAACGTTCATGCTCTTTCTCTCCCTCAAGAGTCTTGTAACGAGTAAACCCCTCCAGTCCGTCCGTTTGTGGGGCAAGATACTGGGTGCAAAAGCGAATTATCTCATCATTGAAGGTGAATTGAAGGAAGGTGCTGTGGATGAGGATGCGCCTCAAGTTGAAGAAGAGGTGCAAGAAAATGCGGAAGAAAAGAAGGAAGCCGAGGAGGATGAGGACGTTCCCAAGCGTAAAGAGAAGCCCGTCATTCCGCTTCCGAGAGAGGAAAGGGTTGGCGTAAATAAATACGTTTATTACGTCTGTAATTACGGTGCGTGTCGTTTGTTTTTGCACATGCCGATTCTTGGCTATCAATGTGGATGAACAGGACTAACCCTTCACCCATGCAGCTGGAGGCCCCTGGACCCGTCTTCCGGACGTCATCCCCGAGAAACTCCAAGCTTCCCGTCGAATTCGAAAGTTTTTCACCGGGGACTTGAATCACAAGGTGCCGATAGTTGTTCAGAAAAGCAAATTCCGTAACATTCTTTCAGAAATGTATTAAAAATGTGTTGACAGATCGTCAGTTACCCCCCCTTCAACGACACCGAAGCTCAATATCTCCGCTGTCAAATCGCGCGCATTTCCGCCGCAACGGTCGTTAGTCCGTCCGGATACTATACATTTGACCAAGAAGATGAGAACGAGGATGAAGAAAATCCACGTAAGTCAATATACCCTTTGTTCCACCTTTTCTGCCTGGCTCACATTACCCATCAGAGCCCCAAAATATTATCATCAACCCCGAATTCGAAAGTCTCTCCCCAGAGCAGCTTATCGATCCAGCCAACTGGGTTCACCATGTTCCCTACATCCTGCCACAAGGTCGTGTCACCTGGGAGAATCCTTTGGGACAAAAGGGTGAAGAAGAAGCCAATGAGGATGAAGACGAAGAGGAAGGAAGTGACGCTGGAGAGGGAGAAGAGGAGCGAGAGAATGTCGAGCCCGAGACTGGACCAGGGATTTTGTCGCCGCTGAGTAGTGATGAAGGTTGGTTCAACAATTTGTGTGGTCACTCGAGCAGGGCCATAACCTCTGGCAATTTACCGCAGACTACAACGAAACACCCAGCTGGACAACCCGACAATGTTCCACCCTCCTCCCCACAAAATTCTCCCCCGTCCTCTTGCGTAACACCCGCTGGCCAGGATCAGCAAGAA
>NW_015971541.1:1315187-1412474 GCF_000182565.1 Spizellomyces punctatus DAOM BR117 | reverse complement strand
AAAATGAGGCTGGGTACGGAGAGGTTGCAATCCAGCGGTTTCCTGCAACAGCTGTCAAAACTCTCCCCAAGCAAACAAGCTGAAAGGTCCGAAAGTGCTGTGCCACATGCGCGACGAGACAGAGGGTTCGAAACTCGGTGGACGCAAAGAATTATTCCCAATTTTGCCGGGTGTGACAAGTTGTTGATATGGAAACAGGAGGCGAATGGGTGATCTCGTCGTGTGGGGGTTGGTTTTGGGCCATTTCTTTTGACGAACGACGGTAAAGGCCATTTCCCCATCAGGGCTACGGACTGAATTATAGACGTATTTTAGACATGTTAGAAATGCCAGGTAGGCGTCCTTGTCGATACGGCAATGTGGGGGATATTCTTCATTCACCCTACAAACGGCGGCATGGGAAGTATAAAGACTAGAACCTTAAAACGTTTTCTTCCCAACAGAACAGCAATCTGGCGATAATAGAGATACCGTCGAACCTGCACCCCCACCCTCATCTCCAAGCACATCTCCGCCTCCAAATACTTTGCATCCACCGTCAATCCCTTTCCCTCAGGTCGTCGCCTACTTCCAGTCCCTCCTATCACCCACCTCACCACTTCCCCTCCTCTACCCACCCCAAGTTCACGAATGGTCCGCAACATCGATTTTAAATGGCCTCAATTTAGCTTACCAGGGCTGTATTTCCACCCTTCGCACACCACGGACACGTAAGACGCTGTATAAGGCTTTTGGATATCTCATCCTCGTCACGGGCGTCCTGTTTGCGACGACGCATATTGTATTCTTTCCATTCCGCCTTCTCCATATTTTTTCTGAAACCTTTGTGAAACCCGTCTTTGGACCGACTGTGACGGGGATTCTTGATTGGATGATGGATAATGTGGATGCGGTAGTCAAATGGTTTCTATTTGTTACACCTGATGCAGGGTTGTATTTACTTCGATATGCATGGCCAGAGCCGCTGGATAGATTGTTTTTTGAGGCGTTGAGGGGATTGACGCTTCAATTGGCATTACCAAGTGCCAAAGCGAGGTTTGTCATGCGATTTGCGAGGGTGCTAGATGAACCGATGCCTGTGGAGCGATCGGCTTTTTCGGCGCTCACTGGGTCTGTGAGTACACAGCAAGGACGACGATCATGGACACTTCGGATCCTTTCCTACCTCAAGCGATACGCGAAACGCATCATCATCCTCGCAGTGATTTATATTGCGTCTTTGGTCCCTGTTCTTGGGCTGCTAGCCTGGCCAGCAGCGACATTTACATATCTGGGATTCGCAGTCGGGTTTTATCGGGCGGCGTGGATGTGTGCCGCGGGGCTGATTTCACCGCCTTGGTGGAAATTCGTAACGGGGCCGATGTTGAGGGGAATATGGGGGTTCAGAGCCCTAGAGCGGGAGTTGGTTGAACCGTACTTGTGTCGGTCTCAGCTTAATTCTAGTCAGGTAGTGCTTCTTTGGTTTCTATTTTAATGTATCTCTTTGAAGCGTGCTGATGTGTTTTTATCCAGCGGAGAGCTTGGCTTGCTCGGAACGAACCCATCATTGCCGGTTTTACGCTCCCGTTTTGGTTCTGTCTCTCGATACCCTGGGTTGGACCCTTGATGTTTGGTTTGGCCCAAGCCGCAGCTGCTCGACTCTGTGTGGAAATCTTTGATGAGGTGGATATACGTATGGGGCGGGAAGCGCATTTGAGAAAGGTTACTGGGGGTTCCTCGGATACATCTTCGGCGAGTAGCGTCGAAGAGGTGGGTCGGTAGTAGGTGTCGTTTAACTATGAGAATTGCTGTGTGGATGAAATTGGGCTTTGTGGATACCGGAACGTTGAAATGTTGGGTATTGCATGAAGGTTATGATATGATGGTATATCTGATTCGTCTGATAGACGGTTTGCATTCAATGACGAGGTGAATCTACCACAATGCATCCGCTTTTTTAAAGAACAATCATACATGTGTGATTCTTTGTACATCACAGAAACATGACATGGCCATTTGTTGCAGACTCGCAACCGTCCCGCCTCAACGAAAGACCCACCAATGAACTACTCCACATAAACAAAACAAGTCCTATTTACATTGCCCAAGTCCCAATATACACAGAAAAGCACCATTTCCACTCCAACGATGGTTGCTCTCAACCATGCTTTTTGATATCCTCATAGACATTCTTTGCGCACACCTATACCAACCCACCCCGCTCATTCTCCAACATAAATACGCCCCTCTAAAAAAGTTCAACAATAAACACCCATAATCCAAAATAACAAGCATGACACCAGTAACATACCTTGAAAAGTCGCTCCTGTCTTGCCGAATCCGTGACATCCTGGTTTTGTCGAAATGCTTCTCGGATACGGAAGCGAAAGTAGTCTTGGTCTGTGTATCGGAGGGTTCTTTTGGTATGCAAGAACAATTTAGTTTTGTTGTGGTGGCAGTGTTTATGGGATGCAAGAACAGGTTCTTACCGTGAGGACGAAAGGAGACGTCGGTAAAGTCGGAGGATTTGAGTTCGGTCTATTGGGAGGGCCATTTTGTAGCTGTCAACTGGTGAAAGATGGGGGGAGATTGCAAAAATCAAAGTCAAGAAAAGTCAAGCCCAAAGGAAAGGTCATCTGGCCTTCCAACATCGGGTGTTGCCATGTCAACAAGGATGAGGTCATTCGCGCTCGTGTTTGTTGTTTTGTGAAGTTTCAGGGTCCCGTCGATTCCGCGCTGCGGGTAAGATCTGCTCCAGATGTCACTTGGCCAAAAGATCACCACAGCGTTCGAGAAAGCCCTCGCATCGTCTCATTTGTTTTTCATACCATCTCAACTCCACATCCACCCTACGCACGGTATAGCATTCCAAATCCGCCTCGCACCATCTCTTACCAAGAAACCAGATGGCTATGTCGCCGACAAGCGAAACCCATTCTTACCCTACGATCCAGCCATGTTTGTACATGAATACGAGCGGCATGTTGTTTTGTTGAATAAATTTAGTGTGGTCAAGGGACATGTTTTGGTTGTTACCAAAGGTAAGGATGGGACAATTAGAACATTCATTACCAGTGAACATATGGTACGACGTGTTGATGGAAGGTAGAATTTGAATCACAAATGTTCCCCCTCAACGCACACGATTTCAGCGCAACATGGAATGTCATGACACAAGGTGGAAGTCAATATTTAGGATTCTACAACTGCGGACCCGAATCCGGTGCAAGGTAAAATACTGATCGTCTTGTAAATTCGACAACAACGATCGTTATTAACACTACCCAGCGTCCCACATAAACACATACAACTCATACCGGCATCAACAGAAGTAGATGATGTATATCCGCCCCTTCAAACACTTATATCAACGCGCAAAGACCAACCCGGTAGGTTTTTTTAGCCATCCAAAAACACCCACACATGCGGACAATGTTAACAATGGGGTACAGGTACACCCTTTTCAGATGCAACACTCCCTTTTGCACATGGGATATCTCTCCTTCCAGCGACACCCACACCGACAACACTCGAAACAATATACAAAGCGCTCGTTCAACACGCGTTTAGATCTGCAAGGTTGGATCCCGGGCCGTGTTTACAGCGAAATGAACATGTAGCGTCCGGTGTACCCGATGCAGCACACCCACAGGCATCGTATAATATGATTATGACACGAGAGTTTATGATGGTTGTGCCGAGGAGGGTTGAGAGGGCGTTTGGGGTGAGTGTCAATTCGGTGGGGTTTGCGGGGATGTTGTTGGTTAAGAATGAGGAGCAATTGGAGGTGGTGAAGAGGGTTGGGCCTATGGAGGTGCTCAAAGAGGTGGGGTGTCCTGTTGGAGAGGAGGTCAAGGTATAGTTCCGACATACACGCGAAAAGAGCGCGGAAAAACAAAATGTAAAAGGGATATAGAATGACTCCAATCTACTATTATATATTATGCAATAAACGCATCTATACCCCTGTTCGACACATGATCGGATTACAATGTACTCTCGCACTCCCAACCCCATCACTCCCTTCCTCTTCCACGTACACCTCATCAACAGGCATACCCTCCAGTTGAACCGTAGCATGATGGATACCATATTTAAAGCACAGCATGTTTTGGGCTTGAGTTAAAATGGTATGGTAGTCGTTTAAATCCAGTTCGGTGCCATTTGGAAAGTGGTGTTGGATTTCAAGGTGGGCCGAGAGTGAGACCTTGATGGATATGATTTTTAGTTTTTGCTCTACTCGATACAAAAGGAAGAGTGCGCTGTAAAATATATTACCTTTCCTAGCGTAAGATTCCAAATATGCAAATCATGTACATCGCGTACACCCGCAATCCGTCTCAAATCACTCGCAACAGCCATCGGATCAATATCATGTGGAGTGGCTACGAATCCAACACAAAAAAAAATCAAAACCTTACACAAAAACAAAAGCCCGTTATACAAGGACATACCCTCCATAAGAACCGTAAAACTATTCATCATGAGTCTCACGGTAGTCGCCAAGACAAACACCGAAAACACAAATGTGCATATCGGGTCTACGATAGTGAGGGATGGGTTGATCCAAATGACGGTTGCGGCGATGAGGACGCCAATGGAGGAAAGGAGGTCGCCAATGACGTGTATAGCAGCGGATTGGACATTAATGTTTGTGTGCTAGACATGTTGTGTATGAGTATGTGTGAGGTTTAGCAGTAAAGGAATGTGAGGGTATGGTACGTACGGATTTTCGCTTCTTTGGTGAAGAATGGTCCAGAGTGTGAGGATGATCGTGAGGGTGGTCATGCTCAGAATGATCATGTCCATGATCATGTCCGTGTTCATGACCGTGTTCATGTCCATGTCCATGCGAATGCCCATGCGAATGCCCATGTGAATGCCCATGCCCATGATCATGTCCCCCATGCAACGTAAACCCCAGCACAATATTCACAAAAACCCCCAGAGCAGCCGTCCCAAACATGATACGCCCATCAATCGGGACCGGATTCCGAATCCGTTCGACGGCTTCCCAGACGAGAACGGCCGTTAAGATCCAGATGAGGAAGGTCGAGAGGATGGCACCAATAATCTCGGCACGGTAAAAGCCGTAAGAGTGGCCTAGTGTTTTAACGTTAATACGTGTGTGTTTCTGTGAAAGGGTTACAAAGTGATACGTACGTTTTGTGGCGGGTTGTTGGGAAAGGTACAGGGCAGCCAACGAAATGGCAAACCCAGCAATATCCGATAATAAATGGAAACTATCGCTCAAGATCGCCAACGAACCTATCCGCAGCAACAAAAAACATTGGCTACTTTTCACGAATCTTTCTACATTGTGTCATTCTTGCACATAATAAAAAAGCAATACGCACCAGCAACAAGCCCCGCAACAAGCTCCACCAGAAAAAACAAAAAACACAATACAGTCGCAATGATCAACTTTTTCCGATTCAAATCCACACTTGACGAACTATTCAGATCCGGACATGTCGGTGACTCTATACTCGGTACCCGGGCCGTAACAGGTCGAACGCTTAAAGACCCTTCTTCCTCATCCCCTGAAGACGAGGAGGAGGAAGAGGGAATATCGATTGGTGGAGCATGGATATGGGCAGCTTCGAGGGCACCCATGAGGGTTTGAGTTGTAATGGTCGTAGAAGTGGAATTCGAGCGGGGACGGGGGTGTGTGGGTGATGTGAGGAGGGGACTGCGTTCCGAGAACGACATGCTGTAAATACAAGAATGATGATGTGAAATGGGACGTAAGTCGTCAATTGTTCGAGAGGGTCAGGTACCCTTCTAAAACCCCCAAGTCTTAAAAATTCCTCACGTTAGGCGCGCCTAGTATTTTTTTCAACAGAAGTCTTCAACGGAGCAAATGGAATTATTCCAACAATTCTATTATGAAAACACAGTGCAGCCATAGTATTCTTCTTCTGTTTACACCAATGCTTTCAGCATATCCTACGCTAGTTTTTAACACGTAAGAAATGCATATATCGATATCTATAAATGACTTTTAAGCACACATGGGCCGATTACGTAATAACACACGTCAAAGGTCACGTGAAACGCATTCCAATGCATATTTCTTTTTGGGAAGATCAATGCATGGAGAGCATGTTCGTCTTTGCATTTCAACATTACACAACACACATTCTTTGCCAACCATGCCTCGAAATCCATCAGATATTAAAAACAAGCTCAAGCGCTCAGAAGTCGCACACCGTCTCAAATCCCTTAAAGCAAAAGCCAAATTCAATCGCCGCAAAACCCTCGCAAAACAAGAAGCCGACGCACCAGAACTGAAAGCCGAGCGATTAGAAAAAAATGTTCCGAAAACATTGGAGAATATGCGGGAGGTGGACGAGACGCTTGTTGGGGATGATGAGGAGGTGATGGAAGAGGAGGGTGTGGATGAATTCAAAGAGTATTTTAGTGGGGCAAGACCAAAGATTTTGGTGACGACTTCTAAACGGGCCAGTGCGGTATGTCATCAACTCCAAGCAACAGCATGAAAGGTTGATAACTCACACCTTTTATAGAACGTTTATGAATTTGCAAATGAATTCGTATCCATCTTTCCGGATGCAGAGTTTGTAAAACGAGGATCCCAATTCGAAATCAAAAAGATTGTCGAGTTGGCCATTAAGCGAGATTATACGGACGTGATTGTCATTAACGAAGACCGAAAGACACCTAGTACGTACGACTTTCTTTATCCCAATATTTCTTTACATAAGTGACCAACCCATTTTGTTTGTAGACGCCATAACAATGATCCACCTCCCAAACGGCCCCACAGCCCACTTTAAGCTCTCAAGCATTAAACTCTCCAAAGAAATCCGAGGACACGGCAAAACAGACGCACATAAACCTGAACTTATTTTAAACAACTTTTCGACACGGCTGGGACATACTGTTGGAAGGTTTTTTGCAGCGCTTTTTCCGCATGTACCAGAGTTTAAGGGGAGACAAGTCGCAACGTTTCATAATCAGAGGGATTTTATTTTCTTTAGGCGGCATAGGTTTGTTTTGATTTTTTGTGTATGCGTGGTTAGGGTGCGTGGCTGATGGATATTTTTCGTTGTTCGTAGGTATATCTTTAGAGACGGTGAGCGGTGCGATCTACAGGAACTTGGACCGAGGTTCACGTTAAAGCTTCGATGGCTTCAAAAAGGAACGTTTGATACAAAGTATGGAGAATATGAATGGATGCACAAGGTGAGAATGTCGTGTGTGTGCATGGGTTTTGGGATAGTTTGGACTCATGATTTATTGTTAGCCGGAATTGGATACGAGTCGACGAAGGTTTTTCTTGTAATGCCATAGGCACACTATTATTTTGTATAATTTTATTTTCGATTACCTGTGAATATTGAGAGACTGTTCTCCTAAAGACATGTGTGGGTGACTTCCAGATAGACATGAGATGCGAGTTTGGAACGAATTGCTAGCAAGGCATGTTCGTGAATGGGATTAATGCGTGCTTCATCTTTTTGGCCAGCTGAACCCGAATCAATGCGGTCTTCTTGGGTAACACATTGTCCCCACCACCCAGGACATTAGCAGCGTAGGCATAGAGCATCATATGCAATAGTACGCTGTTGGAACTGCTGGTCCCATTTTGCCATGTGAGTTTGGAGATGCCACTCCGCCATCGCAGATATTTCGTCTGAACAGATGTACAACCCCTGTGCTCCACATTTGCGACAATGCTGATTCGCCCATCATGATGCATCAGAAACTCCCTCCTGGAAAAAACAGAACTCCCACATGATCGCCACCCAAACTCGCAAAAGAACGGTAATTGGACGTAAAAAACCAAGTGTACTATTAAAAGTCCACTAACCCCCCGCTACGGCCCAACAACAACAAAAGGGGGTACCACACCACATCCGTAAAGGCTTAACGGTACTATAACATTCACAAAAAACATTAGACCATACCAACAACGACGACAAGAACAGTATCTAAAAACAAACCTTGATGAATCCAATGTCCTGAGAGTACTCGCGGAAGCATTGACGGCAAATGTTGAGGTTGTATTTACGAATCAAACCGGCCTGGTGAGCGCAGACGCGGCTACAAAAAAGCAAGTGTGTCACTTCACAACCAAGTCCACTCTCCTACATATTCGTTAAACCCGTACCATTGACGAGATCCCTTTCCGTACTTGCGGGGGTGAGAGAACCAAACAGCAGAGTGAGCCATGGCAAGTCTTTCAAAAGTGTCTTCTTGAAAAGAAAAGGGTGGGCCGTAGCGAAAATGTTCGGGCAAATCACGAAGTAATGGAAATGCACACGACGAACGACGACGAGAGGGAGAAAAAAGGAAAAAGAGTTGCCGTGCGTGAGATGCAGGAGGAGGCCGTCGCTCGGCCTACGTGTGGCGTAGTCGTGTTTTCTTTTGGATGTTCCTCTGATTGGTGGATAGTGTGTGGCGCATGGGGCTTGGTTTCGCGATCCTCACTTCATGGCAAGTGAGCGCATTTCGTATTGCTTTGCAATTTAAAACATTTGCACAGCACGAGAGAATGCCTCCAAAGACACGCTCAAAGCCAGGCTCAAAATCCGGTAAAGGACCGCAGCCCACCGCCTCCAATGACGCCCCCGAAACACCCGACCAACAAAGCACGCCCATCCGTCGTCGTAAGCGACCCAACATTCCCGCTCCCGTTGCGCTCAAAACCCTCCGTTCCGTCCTCTCCGACCTCCGAACGCTACGAGAGACACGTGAACCAACCGTACTACGTACACCACTCGTACGGGACGCAACTGGGGCTTTAATACCTGACAAGAATAAGGCGTTGGTGGGGTACGAGGAGGCTTTGGTCGGGTTGTTGGAGCGGTTGGATGCTGTGGATACACAGGGGGTTAGTGCTGTGAGGGATGCCCGTAAAAATGCAATTCAGGCTGTGCAGGATCGGTTGGCTGTTTTGGATGCCTACAAGAGGGGAGAAGCTGTGCCCGTTGAGTTTGTTGGAAACGAGAATGTGGTACCGGAACGGCCGTGGTTTGGGGGGTGGTCGAGTGTGGTTGTTGTGGGGATTGCGGGTGTTGCGGGTAAGTGTTGAGCAGTGCTAAAAGTTTTGCGTTTATGGGTAGAAGTAATGTACTGATGTGCCGTCATGGTTTGTTTCTTTGTCTTAGCTGCGGCTGCATTGGGATATCTGCCTGACCAACAAACGATTCTGAGCCAACTGCAATCCATAGTCACGACAGTCTCTGCAACAACTTGAAGACTCGAGTTGCATGAAAGCATCACACATATCGAGCACTTGAGGGTTTGCATTACGACTAATTAGGATATATGAATATATATAACCTAAAACAGCAATGTCTCCCATAAATAGCCATATGACAAGTGGCTTGGCCTTGTTACTTAAACATTCGAAAGCCCAGCTCTCGCCAACTCTGCTGCCATGAAGAGGCCTTCAAGCAAGAAATGTGAATGAAGATCCTACTCATATCCCATCTCTGTGATGCGTTTGTTCCAAGCTCGAGACTTGCAAACGGTGACAAGTATCATGTGCTTGGATGGTTTTCTGTCCATCATTATAAATAATAACTACGTCTTCAGATTTAGACAATTACGTCCGGAGGTCCAGAGTCAGTTTTATTTTTGGGCATTCAAAACGTCGTGTCAATTGGCATGGAAAAGGACGTAAAGGAAAAAAGAAAGCCCTCAAACGTGGCTGCTTGTTCTAAAAGCAATCACATAAGGCACTGGTCAAATACCAACGTTATAAATTGGAGAACCTTTGTCCCTTCCCCTTGACTTTATACGATCTAGTTATTCCTCCTATTAGTACCAGATGCCCAAGAGATCACGCGAACAGCGTATTGTTACATGGTTGAAAAAGGAATTGGTTATTCCAAAGCGAATACCAGATTCAGTCTTGGTTCCGAGTTTACAAGCATTTTTAAATCCGCCTGTCGCTGTAAGTTATTCTTTCTGTTATTAGTAAAAGAATAAAGCATGAAAATCCAGAATTTGACCAACGATTGTCTGTTCTTTTCACAGTCTATCCAATTTAGTGATGTTAAAGGCAATCATCTGACAAGGGACTTTGGACTAACCCTTACTAACGTTTGGAACCCATTAAGTAGTAAATGGAAAATGCCTGAGGATGTCAGGAAGATTACACCACGGCCGGCTTTTGGTATGTCTAGCCCAAATGTGCGCATTTGTCGGCTGTTGATCAAATCTTTTTAACTATTTTTCAATGCTTGGACATGACATAGATGCTATTGTTGCAAGCATGGCAAACTGCTTTGTGTTTGACTGCGACTCCGTGCGACGAACACTCATTGATGTGGTATTGATGGACGTGATGAACAATGACGAGTTCCAAAACAACGTGCCCATGCGTTGTTGGGGTAACATATCAATTGGATGGCAAAGTAAACATGCAGAGTTTGTTGGCAAAGTGGATTATGCTATCAGATGCGCACCATGCTGGGACAATCCACCCGCACAGGATATCTATTTGATACCTGTGCAATCCAAAATGGGATGGTACTCGTCGTATATCAACCAAGCCATTGCACAAGGTGCAACACTCCAAAAGAAGCGAAAAGCAGTAGGAAAGACGGCGGTTGTTTACATCATGCTATCGGATGGATTTATTTGGCAATTTTTCAATATTGGGGAAGACGGACATGTGCAAGCTTCTCGGATCATGGTTATGGATCTTACGAGCCATCCCGAAGATGTTGAAGCCAGACAGCAAGTTTTTACCTGGATCGGGCATCTCATGCGCCAAGCCCGCATTGTCGCTCTTGCGGATGTTGCGACAGTGAATGACAATGATGAAGAATGTGATGAGGGTGAAACTGCTCATGAAGATTCTGATTGGGATGAGAATACGTTTATGTAATTAACTACTTAACCCTATCAAAGCTATTGATTGCGGTTAATGGATGACCCCATTTGCAAGATATTTTACATCCACGTAAAAAGTCTAGTTGAATGCATACGGAGTTGTCACTCGGATGGATTGTTACCAATTCTTGTTCTGCGAGAATATTATGTGACATCCACAAGAAGTCATCAATGATAGGCAACCTTACAGAACCGACCACGATAGGGTTTTATGCTTAGTCGCGCGGATAGCCCCAGGGGTAGGGATGCATCTGGCCACATATAGATACTTATTATCGAACATAATCAACCGTATTCTCGCACACTCATCCTATGCATTTCGCATGAATTTCCAATGAAGGACATTTGCTTCCACTCTGTGCATCCTCTTCATCATTTGTTTATTCTTCCCCTCATGCATTTGTCACGTGACCTATTGCTCATTCTCATATCACATGACGCTATGTGATCAGCCAATTGGATTGCAGATGGATTGCGTAACATCTTATCAACACGTGATCATGTTAGGGGTCTATATAAGAACTTGGAACAATTGGCGGACACTGCCATCATTCATCACCAACATGTCCCTCGACCCAACGAAGAAGAATTACCGCTTTGAAACACTCCAGCTGCACGCAGGAGCAGAGCCAGACCCCACAACAGGGGCTCGCGCTACACCCATCTATGCTACAACATCTTTTGCTTTCAAGGATGCAGACCACGGTGCACGGCTGTTTGGTCTCCAAGAGTTTGGCAACATTTACACTCGCATCATGAACCCTACTACGGACGTGTTTGAAAAGCGTCTTGCGGCTCTCGAAGGAGGTGTTCACGCTGTCGCGACGAGTTCCGGACAAGCCGCTCAATTCCTGGCCATTTCCACACTCGCCGAAGCCGGTGACAATATCGTTGCGACTTCGTACTTGTACGGTGGAACCTACAACCAAATGAAGGTTGTCCTCCCAAGGCTCGGTATTCAGGTCAGATTTGTCGATGGGGACAAGCCTGAAGACTTTGTTCCTCTGATTGACGACAAGACCAAAGCCATCTACGTCGAAACCATTGGAAACCCCAAACACAATGTGCCTGATTTTGAAGCCATTGCGAAAATTGCTCATACTCACGGCGTTCCGCTGATTGTCGACAATACTTTTGGCATGGGCGGGTACCTAGCCAATCCCATCAAGCACGGCGCAGACATTGTCGTTCATTCCGCCACCAAGTGGATTGGCGGTCACGGCAACACCATTGGCGGCGTTGTCATTGACGCTGGCACCTTTCCCTGGAACAATGGCCGTTTCCCCACCTTCACCGAGCCGTCGCCCGGCTACCACGGCCTCCGCTTCTGGGACGTGTTTGGCCCCAGTGGTCCCTTTGGTGTCAACATGGCCTTTGGCATCAAACTCCGTGTAGAACAGCTTCGTGATTTAGGAGCTTCCCAGAACCCCTTTGGCTCCTTCCTCCTCTTGCAGGGCCTTGAAACCCTCTCCCTCCGCGCCCAACGCCACCTCGACAATGCCCAAGCCCTCGCAGACTGGCTTCTTACCCGCCCCGAAGTCGCTTGGGTCTCGTACGCGGGTCTTCCCTCCCACCCCTCCCACCGTCTCGCAAAACAGTACTTGAAGCACGGATTCGGCGGTGTCCTCACGTTTGGCGTAAAGGGCGGCCACGAAGCCGGTAAAACATTTATCAATTCCGTCCATCTCGCCTCGCATCTTGCCAATGTGGGTGATTCGCGGACCCTGGTGATTCACCCTGCATCGACAACACACCAGCAGTTGGCAGACGATGAGCAGGTCTCATCGGGTGTTACCAAGGATTTGATTCGTGTTTCAGTTGGGTTGGAGCATATTGATGACATCAAGGAGGATTTCGCGCAGGCTTTGGAAAAGGCGGTGGGTGGTGCTGTTAAAGCCTAGAAAATTCAACAAACACAAATTTTGAGGACGTAATGTATGTGTGCGCTGGGGAGATGCGACCCTTCAATGCGATGGGAACTTTCGAAATGTATCTGAGACCAGCAAGGTGTCATTTAACAGTTGTAAGCGCGGAATGGGATACGTGAAGGACGTTTTTTGTTTGTATCTCTTTATGAATGAATGAATAGAAATGTTTTTAAACGTTTTTTGAAAATATAAAGTGGACTGGTCCGATTATTTTGTCAAACAGCGTACTCGTATTGCATGCCGACAAGCAACTACATATGAATGCTGTTTTTGCCCATTTCTTTCTTGTTGATGGCCCACATTATTGATCTCATTGCTTCTGGTCGTCGTGCAAACGCACACACACAGAGAGAGAAAGGGCAGATAACATCCCTAGAAATTCACGACAACAACACATGCATTGGCAATCACCAATCCCAATCCAAAAAATACCCATAAAAACAAACTACCTGCTCCACAAAACCCACCCCAAAACCAACACAACAATCACCCAAACCCACCTCCGCGACGGTTCCTCCTGCACAACTTCCCCCGTCAATTTCCTTCCTTTTCCCGGAAACACCCCTTCAGAACTCCCACTCGAGTGTTCATGTACGAGATGTTCAACCCGATTGATATCGGCACCCACTACCTCCGCCAACCGTTTACCGGATCGGTATAAATGAAAGGTCGGCATAGCTGACACTGAGCATTCCCGTGCAATATCCTACGATTGCACCATTAACAAAAGCATGATGGAAAAGGAGTGGAGTGTAAACCTACTTGCTGCTCGTCGACATCGACTTTGAGGAATGTGACGGATGGGTATTTTGTTGCGAGGCTTTCGTAGCGGGGTGCGACGGCTTTACAAGGTCCACACCATGTTGCGTAGAAATCAACGACAGTCTATTTTTTGGGGGGAGTTAGAAAATAGGTGGGTTGCAAGGCAGAGTAGATGTAAACTTGCCAATGTGGAGGCGGAAATGTGTTTGGTGAATTCACCGCGAGAGGAGATGTGGATGGGGGGCATGATGATGTGTGATGGAGAGTTGGGAAGAGCACAAGCGCGTGTTCATGGCCGTGTTTTAACACAGCGGTATCTTTTATTTTTTGGAACACTTGACGAGGAACCAATACAAATGATGAGAGTATGAAAAAAGATATCACAATCTGGACAACCAAAAAACCACACACAACAGCATACTTGTATTTATACAAAAAAAAGAATAATAAAAAAGGTGCAGGTAATCCAGCCTTTCTTGAAAAAAAAAACAAACAACCAACTCTTACTCTACGACGACAGATGCACTCTTTTTAGCAGCACCTCCCTTCCGCTTATGCTTTGACCCAGCCGTCTTGGTCGTTCCATGATGTTTATCACGTTTGGAGAGCTAGAGGAAACCGTCATTAAACATGTATCGCTTCATCAAAGATATGACAAGAGACATACACCACGCAATGTCCTCTTTTCGAGTTCCTCTCGCGTAAGGGGTCGATCATCTTCTTCCGAAATCAAGTCATCGTCATGGTCATCCCTACAGACTCAAAACCATCAACAACCCAAATGCACCCGGCATCCCAAAAGAACAAATGAAAGGGATAACTCACCCAGTCGAAGGCGGCACAATCGTAATATTCCCAACAGGAGCATTCGGTCCATGCCCCAACAACCCACCAACAACCACAACAGTCGACCTCTCCGTCGCACTCCCAGGCACAGACCCCCCTTCCTCCAAAGACGGAGCAGCCGATCCAGTCTTTTTGGGAAAAACGGCATAATAGAGCGTGAGGAGTTCGTTTGTCTTTTGTTCAATGTGACCTAGTGTTGTGATAATGTCGTCTGTGATGGGGCAGAGGTTGGAGAGGGGTTGGAGGGCGTGTGTGAGGTCGGATAGGGTGGCGAGCATTTCAGTGTAGTGAGTTTCGTATTGGGTGTGCTGTTTGGTTGTTGTGGCTAGGAGAGTCTAAAATAAAGGGCCATTAAAATGCGAGTAAACACACATACCAAAAGTTATGCTTGCTTTGGGATGGTTCTTTTTCTTACCTCGAGTCCTTTTAAAACCCCTTCCATCCGCTCCTCCTCAACCACATTCCCCACTCTAAGCGCATCCATCCGTTTCTGAATCTCAATAATCTCCTCCGCCAACTGCTCCATATCATTATTCACTTCATTGACATAATTAAACAAGGAAAAGTTTTCGTCCTCAACGGTTTTCATGCGTTTGACGAGGTCTTTTATGCTGGATACGCCGGTTTTGGATTGGATTTGGGAAAAGGCTTTTTCGTAGGATTCTAGAGAGTCGGTTAGGGTATCTTGAGAGCCGAAGCGGGGTTTAAGGATCGTCTTGTCTACAGAAAACAAAAAGCATGGTATTAGTATTTCAAGAATACGTTTGTGTGTGTGTGTGTGTTTTATAAAAAAAAAACCTTTTTTCTTGCCCTCTTTTTTCAAATCTCCGTCCTCGGGTACATGTCGATCAGCAACCTTGGTCGCCATGAAATCCTTTAACCTCTTATCCTGCTCCAAACTTCTGTCCAGTTCCTTAATTTCCTGAATGTACGCTTGATGTTCTTTTTCTGACTTCTCTTTCAAGGCAATCATACGAGCTTGTGCTTCATCTCTTTTAAACGAGACATACATGAACAAACTCTGCATACAATGAAAGAAAATGGTTTGTTTCTTACCGAGCTTCATATGCGGAATTACTCGCCTCAATCACTTCCGCCATCAACTTTTTCTGCTCACCAACCTCTTTCTCAAATTTCCGATAAATCCCATCAAAAACCATTCGTTCCCTCCTCAAATTATCAATCACCCCCCGCATCGTTTTATTCACCGCAAGCGATTTATTAAATTTCACGAGAGCTTTATCCAATCGGTTTTCGAGTACTTTGATTTGCTTTGTGATGGATTCGCTGTTTTCGTATGCGGCGTTGACACCTCCGAGGTGTGAGCGTTGTGTGTCAATTTCGCGGGAGAGGGCAGTGGTCGTTGCATCGAGGTTGGAAATGGTGTTTAATAATGCTCGGATTTTACGATTATATGCATCTTTAAACATGTCATCCTCAGTACAACCATACCATTTTTATTAGCCAAAAAAAGACCTGCACATTAAACTTACCAGCTTGTTCCGCCAATGCTTCCACCTTTTTCTCACGTCCAACTAAATTCTTTTCATCCGTTCGTTGTTCCAGAAGCGCAAGTTCATCCACCAAGTATTGGTTCTCCCGCTTAAGTTTCTCAATCGTCGCCCTAAAGACCTCCATCAGCCCTCCGTCCTCTCCTTCCTCCCAGTCACTTGCACAAAACTCACCGCTGTTTAGTAATCAACAACCTAGATTCCTCAGAATAAGCCTTTCGATCCCCCTCCATGATCCGATACTGTCTAGCCAATTTCTGCAATTCCAGTTCCGCTAGAACAGAAAGTCAACAAAACAAATATCAATTGGTCGTTAGAAGGTTTTGATTACCCATTCCTTCGTTGAGTTCTTGGTCGGTACTCGTTAGTGATGTCGCGCGGTGGAGTGTCATGGTTCGGTTCATGATGACCGTCAAAAAGAACCTTGGAAATCCAAGGAAAACCCAAAAGAGTAGAAAAAACAAAAAATGAAAGCCAACTCAAAAACACACCCACCATCCACACACCGACAAGAAATTATTTTCCGATGGTTGGGACAACAATAGGTGATCCCCCAAAATGTGATTTTACCCTTATTTTTTTTTGGGTGATCGTGGTTAGATCAACTCTTTATTTTCTTGTCAACAAAGTATCATACACAGCTAATACACACATTACGTTGCGACTTTTGGCCTATCTCCATCAACCATTAGGAACCTTCGTAGCGGAGTTGCTTACGTAAGGGTATCATGGACTGTACCATGTCCTTGGTGATGCTGGAATTGAAGGGATTGGAGTCGTAAACACCCAGCAAAGCGCCAAAATGCAAGATTTCTCAACTGCCTGCAGCGATTGCATGTTGATTCTATATCCATTATTAAATACACTTGGCTACTATCCCCCCCTTCTACTGATACCGTAAACAAAAGTGAGAAAAACCCCACATATCCACATGAGGTGCATTTTGAGCATTAAGTGACATGCACGGGCAAATGATCACGAAGTAGAAAACTTCGTCTTCGAGAGCGTACCACTTTACGAGGTGCAAGCGGGTCCTAAAGAAAGAAAAAACACTCAATACGCATGTCATGTCACATTACAGTATTCAGAAACATACCTCAATATCCGCCTTCCAACAACTCGACACTATATCCCATACCCATGCCGCCCCCTTCACAACCCGCTCATTCTTGGACGCAGCCCAACACCCACCCACAAAAACAATCCACCTCACCAACGCCCACATCGACACCGTTTCATCAAACGTCCACTCGGGATCATCTTCCGGCCAAATCGACACAGCCGTATACGGATACGTTTTAACCAGCGGCTGCTTCAACCGTAATTGTCGCGGCCTAGATGATTCATCCACGCGGAGTTGGAGGGATAGTGTCCGATCGGCATTTGAGAGCACTGTGGCATTCGCAAACGGAAGAGGACGCACCCGTTTTCGTCGTGTGAGTTTAAATACAGCTGACATGGCCTTGTCTTTTGTCAGGGGTCGCGTGGCAGGGTCTACGAGGTTGTTGGCCATGTACACGTAGTCAATGTTGAGGTAACAAAGCGCTTCAGTGAGATCTGAGCGGAGGTCTTGTGGTGTCATGGGGTAATCAACGTAAACGGAACCTTGTAAAGAAAATGTCAAAAAAATTCCAACTTCAAAAAGCACCCTCGTATCGAAACCATCGACATACCATCCTTTTGCTGTACAATCCAATTATCAATCCGATGTGTCACACCCCCATCCTTTCCACCCGCACACCGCAACCCAACCTCCATAGATACATTCAAGTACGTCTTGCGAGTCCGTAACACGGATTCCCACTCGATCGTCGCATTGTAAACCTCCCCGACGTGGATCTCTGTGGGTGTTTTCGGGGGTCCGAACCAGACGTGTAGGGTGTCCGTCTCGAGCCAGAGGGCCTTGGTCACTCGGCCTATCGTAATCAAAAAAGAATGTCATGTTTTGCGTTTCATTGTTTAAATGAGGAGAGCGGGCGACGGCACCTATCGATGACCATGTCAAGAGAACGGCTGTCAAGGCAACAACTTGCAGCAATGCCTTTGCAAGCCCGACGAATCTCATTTTTTGACCCAAAAACGAATTCAAATGGTTTGTGAAAGAGAAAAACGTCAAAGGACGCTGCATGCGAGGAGAACAAAGCACGCAAGTCGTCAAGTCAATCTTCAAACAAACAAAAAAAGAACAAAACAACACACACACCTTTCTATAACACTACACACACAGTCCAACTCCAAAAGCCGTTCCAATAGAAAAGATAAACCGTAGATGCCGTTGAGTTTTGACCGTTGAACAGTTGCTAGAAATAGCCCAACTTGAGGCCGTTTGAACGCGGCCAAACGCCACAGAAATTTGGTAATTTTTTTTTTTTTTTGTTTACATCTTTAACCTTTTGGTGATTGCTTTCATGTAGACAACAAATGCCCTCCACAAAGCAATCCAAAAAGCGCACCAAACAGACCCCTACATCCGCACGCCGACACCCCTACCAACAGAAAGACAAGGACGCTGACCTGCGTGATGCACTCGACTCACAACTGAATGATGTCCTAGCAGCATTATCGACCCAAACAAGTGTGAAAGAGAAGCGACGACAGGCGATGGTGGAGGCAAAGAAACGGGGGGAAGCAAAGCAGAAGGAATTCGAAAGGGTCGAGAAAGAGTTTGAGAAAGCTGTCGAGCTGTTGGGTGGGCTGTAATCGGGTTTTGTCTTGTGTGTATATTTGTAAATTATTCCCCTTTCACATTGTAATATACTGTATGGTGGTCAAATGGGTGCCCTTGTTTTTGCCAATGCACTACATAACAGATACTCAAAACCACCCGAGTCTCCAATACACAAAAAAAAAAGTATGTATCCGTAATCCAACAATGATAAATACTTTATATGCAGGTAAAATAGAGAAAAAACAATACCCCCATTCTGTACATTAAAACATTTCAGCACATTTTATACTCGTGTCGGTCTTGGATAGACGACAACTGTCCTTGGAACGCAAAATCAATGACAATGTCCAAGTCGCGTGGGTTCTTGTCGTTGGGAGCCAGCGAGAATCTGCCAGTAATGGTTTCGCCTTGTTTAATGGTAATGTAGTCGCGGAGGTAAAAGACAGTCTAAATCATAACAGGGTCAAATTGCGAATCGTAAAAGCACACTCAAAACACCGTATTCACCTGTTTCCAGTGTGTGTAGTGTGCATGGGGGCCAGTCGAAAATCGCACGGGTTTGTGACATGCCGTAAAGTCAATGTCAAAGTAACAAAGGAATGCATGAATGTAGTCGTCCCGTGTTCCCGTAATCTCGAACGGCACCGCAAACGCAAGATCCTCAATCTTGACAGTGTACAGATCAATACTTCTGAACGCGCATGCCGTGGTCGCCACTGCTTTTGCATCCACCGTATCCACCAACGGCTCTCGCAGGGCCAATTGCTTAATGTGAGACATATTGAAACCGTATACACTATCCCAGAATCCAATCTTTTCCTCCTTGTAATCCGCGTCCTCTATAGCACTAAGGTACATTGTCGCCTTGTCAGGGAAGATGAGACCCCCTGGTGCAAGGTACCGGTCCCGAGCGTACAACACGGTGTTGAGCATGGACTCGTACAAAAGGGCGTATCCCATCCACTCTGAGACAATAATGTCCACCTTATCCACCGGCAACTGCACCTCCTCCATCTTTCCCTGGATGAGCTGAATTTTTCCCTCAAACCCGTTATCTTTGACGATGATCCGGGCTTGATGGATAATGTTGCTCATATCGACACCAATGACCAGCTTTGCTCCCGCCTTTGCTGCAAACATGCAGAGAATGCCAGTTCCACAACCCACATCAAGAACAACCTTGTCCTTGAAAAGATGCTGGTTTTGGTAAATGGCATTACGGTAGCTGAGCGTACGAACTTCATCCTTCAACATCTCCTCATGGATCCCTAAAAGTACGAAAGAATGAGATTCGCGCCACACTCTGCCATAAAGTTGCCAAAAAAAAAACAAAACAACCCAACATACTCGCTGCCAAAAGGCCATACCAAAGTGAGCATAAGAGTCAAAATAATAATCCTTGCTGGTCATGGGGGCGTCCGTGGACTGTGCACCGGCGGGTGGATCGACCTGCATCTTTACAGTATGGTTTGGAGGAGGGAATGAAGGGAATGAAGGAGATCGACGACGGGCTGGGTTCGGCAAGGAGGAAAGCGATCTCGCTACGGTGATCTCTTGGGGACTGGAAAAAAAGAGACTAGTCGAGAAGGGCGATCCCCCAAAAAGAAGGAAATGTCATTGGATCCGGATTCATGCGCTCACGTGGAAGCGCGTGACTTGACATTTCAAACTGCGCAGCAACTGCAATGGGCTTTTGGAGTTGACTCCAATGATCTACTCCATTGCAAAAACATCCCAACCATTTGCAGTGCTTGCCATGTCGAGCGCTGTCAAACAGCCATGGCAAGCGACAAGCAACATGACATATATCAGTAAAAAAGCTGAACAAAACGATATCTAACAAGATCTGAATCTAAGATCAAATATAACCTAAAATGGAAAGCTCAAACACGTGACTAACCCCACAAGTCTTGGGGCGGAAACGGCGCTTACCGCAGCAGGTTTGGGGAGGGGGGGGGGGGGTTTAAAAGGTCTTGCTTGCTGCAATTTCCCTTCATCTGGTCCTTGTTGATTGTCTTGATTTGCCTGGCACATTTTCCCAGAGCACACATATACGCATACTATCTTTATCTCTCGCATTTAATACAAGAGTAGATCATCATGAAGATTACAAAAAAGATTGAAAAGGCTTTGGGTACGCAGACGGTTTTTCTTTTTTGTTTGGCGCGAAAGAATATGGCCAGCATACCGCATACTCCAGAGGTTTACTGAAATCCACTCTTATTTGTGCCTTTTTGCAGCGGAGGAGCGATGCTTCTGGGTAAGTTGTAGATCAACCCTCAAGTTTACCGACGGGAGACTCACACTGCTTTTCGGGTTCTAGTCATTTGAGTACTTCCCTCCAAAGACGGAGACAGGTGTTATCAACCTCTACGACCGTATGGTAGGTGCAAATTCGCCTGAGCACTGGAAAGTAGAACGGTGACTAAGAGTTGCGGATATAGGAACGGATGTACGCCCTTGGCCCAGAATTCATTGACGTGACCTGGAATGCGGGAGGTAGTAGTTCGGATGTGACGATGCAAGTCTGTACAACCGCGCAGTCAGTATATGGTCTGGAAACCTGCATGCATTTGTGAGTAAAGTGTTGTTAGTACTTTTACACAACGACGTACAAGCTCACACTCGTAAAGAACATGTACAAACATGCCGAGAGAAAAGATTGACATTGCGTTGCGGGATGCGAAGGCGGCTGGAATACAAAATATCCTTGCGCTCCGCGGTGATCCACCACGTGGCCAGGAAAACTGGACAAAGTGCGAGACGGGTTTCTCATACGCACGGGACCTTGTCAAGTACATTAGAGAGGAATATGGCGATTACTTTTGTATTGGTGTAGCTGGTGAGTGTCTTTTTTTCGTTTTGTGTTGGAATGATTGTGACGAGATTTAACCAGTATCTGCTATAGGCTACCCTGAAGGACACACAGAAAACCCCGACAAGGAGGAGGACATGCAACACCTGAAAGCAAAGGTCGATGCTGGTGCCAACTACATTGTTACCCAACTTTTCTACGATGTAGACCTGTTCCTTGACTGGGAGAAGCAATGCAGGGCCATTGGTAGGTCTCTGGAATCTGTCAATGTCAATGCTAGCAATACGCTTATTGTCTGGTTTTAGGTATTGATATCCCCATTCTTCCGGGTATCATGCCCATTCAAAGTTATGGTGGTTTCAAGCGTATGACTACGCTGTGTAAGACGTTTGTCCCTAAAGAGATTTTGGACGACTTGGAACCCATCAAGGTATGACATGGTTGCTGCATCCTTGTTCCGTGTTTTCCAACTAAAGTTTATGGGATGAGTAGGACGATGATAAGGCCGTAAAAGAATATGGTGTCAAATTGGCGGTGAAAATGTGCAATACAATGAAGGACGCGGGCATTCGTGGGTTCCACTTTTACACCCTCAACCTTGAGCGATCAACCCGTTTGATTCTCGAGGGCCTTGGTTTTGTGGCTCCCATTGAACTTGCCAGGCCTCTTCCCTGGAACCCGGTAAGTATCCGCCCATTCTTGTGCTTTCCCCCTTGTTCAAAGCGGGTTAAGCTTATATCATCCGCTTTCTTTTTGTACTGATAAGTTTGATCCTCAGTCCTTGGCCAAGAACCGTGAAAAGGAGAATGTCCGTCCTATCTTCTGGAAGAACAGGACCCGTAGTTACATCTTGCGAACGGAGGCTTGGGACGACTTCCCTAATGGACGATGGGGAGATGCTAGATCACCTGGTTCGTACTTGAGACCATGGATGTATTGCATGTGCGTGTTACTCACTTGCTGCTATTTTGACAGCCTTTGGTGAGATTGATGGGTACGGGTTTAACCTCAAGTACCCCGCGGATGAATGCCTTCAAATGTGGAACCATCCTCAAACGGAAAAAGACATCTTTAACCTTTTTGCCAAATACTGTATGAACGAGTTGAATGCTCTTCCATGGAGTGATTCGCCGCTGTACCCCGAATCTGACGTCATCCGTACCCGATTGGCCGACATCAACTCAAAAGGCTTCTTGACGATAAATAGTCAGCCGGCGGTGGACGGCGCACCGTCCACCCACCCTATTTACGGATGGGGACCGAAAAACGGCTTTGTGTACCAAAAGGCCTACCTCGAGTTCTTTGTCTCACCAGAGGCATTGGACAACATTATCACTAAGGTCAGCAGCCACCCGTACATCACCTACTATGCCGTAAACAAACAGGTCAGTATTGGCGAGTGGTCTGGTCCGTTGAGATGTAAAACTAAATTATATCACAGGGAGACCTTCGAACAAACACGCAAGGCGACTCACCCAATGCCGTTACATGGGGAGTGTTCCCCGGTCAGGAAATCATCCAGCCAACCATTGTGGAATCTGTCAGTTTCATGGCGTGGAAGGTAGGGCATATGTCGTGGTAAATTCTTGTGTGTATTCCAGTGATCTGACTAGAATCAAATCCCAGGACGAAGCCTTTGAACTTTGGAACAAGTGGGCGTGCCTCTACGAGCCAGAATCACAATCTGCCAAAGTGATTCAAAACATCTGGGACACGTGGTTCTTGATAAACATTGTCGACAATAACTTCAAGGACGAACATGCCATTTTCACCATTTTCGATGACGGAACAACAAGTCCACCAGCATCGCGATGAAGGTGTTTGAATGGTGTGAGTGGGGGGATGACTTTTGGAATGGAATAGTAACTTTATTTTGGTTGTACCATAGTTGTCTTTTTTTTTTTTTGTGAGTGGGACCAGATTTGAATATAAACTGATGTTTATTGAAAAGTAAGCGTTTTCACGAGAATTCAAGTTGCCTTTGGCATTTTTCTTTTTATATTTTAAACTTGCAAATCAAAAAAAACAAAATAGTTGTATCCTACAAATCATCATACACACACATGATAAAAACTAGTTTTAAAAAGATGCTCTACAATTGATTATCTTCCACCACGACCTCCAATCTTGCTGGCCCACTCTGCAGCGCCCTCAAACCCATTTCGACCCATCTCGTAATCCATAAACGCCTGCATAATCTCACTGCGATCATTCAAGACAAACGGCCCATGTTGTGCGATCGGCTCGTTGATCTTTTGTCCCGCAATGACGACAAAATGGGCCTTGTCAGCCGACTCTACTTTCAAGGTGTCCCCATCCTCTCCCAACACAACAGTGGTATGCGGATCCACCTTTGTTGCACTACTCCCGACCACAACCGTTCCATCGAGGGTATACATGAAAGCCGTCCAATTTTCCGGAATAGATTGTTCAAAGATTTTACCAGGTTCCATTTTCACATCCAGGTAAATGATTGGAGTGTAGGTCAAGACCGCGGCCTTGACTCCATAACTCTCGCCCGCAATGACTTTAACCGATACACCCCCATCAGGCGACTGAGCCCTCGGAACATTCTTGTCGAGGAGTTCTTGGTACCGAGGTTTAACCATCTTGTCCTTTTTAGGGAGGTTCACCCATAATTGGAGACCATGGGCAGGTTCATCCGATGCAGGCATTTCAGCATGCATGATCCCCCGTCCAGCAGTCATCCACTGTAAATCCCCTGGACGAATAATCCCCTTGTGTCCAGCGAAATCCTCATGCTGCATCGCGCCGTTCAGCATGTAGGTAACAGTTTCGAATCCTCTGTGGGGGTGATCCGGGAATCCAGCAGGTTGAAGAACAGTAAACTCATCGAGCATGAGGAATGGATCGAGGTTTCGGAGTGAGTGGGTGCCTATACTTCTTCGAACGGTTGCACCTGCGCCTTCGGGTTGCGCTGTTGAGACTACGGTTTGTTTGACGGGTTTGTAGGTGGGCATTGTGGTGGTGTGGAGAGATGCTGTCGGGCGGGGTTTCGTGAGTAATGTTGGTTTGAGATGTGCGGTCTTGAATCGCATTTTTTTTGGGACTTACAAGGTTTTTGAAAGAAGGTTGCTTGTTTTTTTGAAAGTGTTGACGAGTTGTTAAAGTTGATACCGATAAGACTTACGTGTAAGGCTCAATAACAAGAAACTACTTGCAAACAAACTGATGATGGGAGAAAAAGGACGGGACAACGTCCTCCTTTTATAACAATTCCCGGATGGCCCAATTGCGCAAATGTGTTTTTGAAATGCAAGTTCCGGAAATGACAAACAGTCGATCTTAACTTTGAAAGCCTTGTTAGTAAGCAGGTTCCTTGTCACGTGACATCCCGGACTGTTTTTGTCTCCCTTTGCAACTTACTTTCTGCTAGTCCCGGAACGGAAGGATTGACGAGCATTAGATATATCCCATTTCAACACGGAAGCCATGTCAGCATCTTTTTGCTACATTCTACTACATTCGATATGTTTCCAGGATTTACTAGGACCATATCGGTCTTTCTAATCAAATTTCTGCTGGCATCTTGGCTCCGGCAAGCCCACTCAGCAAGTTATCAATGGCCAGATGCGCCATAGCCTCTCTCGTTTCTATCGTAGCACTACCTACATGTGGTAACACAACTGCATTATCCAATTGTAATAGTTCATGGTTGCTGGGTAACGGTTCTGGATCTGTCACATCTAGTCCAGCTGCAGCAATTGTGCCATTTTTCAAGGCATGAATCAAATCGTCTTGCTTGACAATTTGGCCTCGCGCGGTATTGATAAATATTGCCGTCGATTTCATCTGGGAAAACGTTGCTGTACAAAACAGGTGTTTGGTTTCCGGTGTCAGCGCACAAGTCACAATCACAATGTCGGATTCAGCTAGCAGCCGGGGAAGCGGGAGGTGCACTGCGTTCAGCCGTCCCGCTGCATGAGGTTTTTCACTAGGTGAGGCATAGAGGAGCTTGCCCAGTTTGAATGCCTGCAGTCGTTCTGCCACAGCGACACCTATCCGTCCAAATCCAACCAGCCCAACCGTTTTCCCAGTCAGTTGAGTTCCGCACATCCACGTAGGGGTCCAAGCCTGCCAATCACCAGTTTTAGGTGCCCTCAAAGCTTCCCCAAATCTACGTGCCGTAGCCAAAAGCAGCCCAATCGTGAGCTCCGCCGTCGCGTCCGTCAACACGTCCGGAGTGTTACCGAGTCTGACACCCCGCGCCTTGCATGCTGGTACATTAATATGATCATATCCCACAGACACTGTCAAAAAGAAGGGGCGGAAAATTAGCGCAAACATCAAGACCTAGATATACGGGATCCCATAAAGCACCCATTTCCAAACTCACTTGTTGAAATCACTTTTAGCTGAGGTCCAGCCGCATCCAATAACTCATCATCAACCTTTTCTGTCAACTTTACCAATATTCCATCCACCCCCCGTGCAAGTTCCAAAAACTCTTCTCGCGATGTGCCCGTCGATTGAATCAGTTGGATGGATGGTTCGGTTGTGATGCGGTGGAGGGACTGTGGAGGGAGGGTGCGACAGAGAAGGACGCGTGGTTTGGTTGTGGTGCTCGTCGTCATTATTCGGGTAGTCTGTTGGAGACACGGGAACGAACGATTCAAATGTCGTTGGGCGAGTGATGCCAACATGTGGAAGATGATTGCTTGAACGCTATCGGTTGAGAGTCTATTCGTTTAGCTAAAATAAGCTAAATGAAGTCACGTGACTAATGAGTTAGATCCGCAACTGGGATTCCTTCCTCTACCTTTGTTATTTGTTATTCATAACCAATGGTGAGTGCTCTTCTTTCTTAAATCGGAAGACCACCAAGACTCAAAAGATTGGCAAGCGTATGTCGCATCAGCGTACTGGGAGCGGTCTTGCTTAGTGGACCCAATGGAGCGGACCATGATATGCTTTGGAGGACAAGCACCATTCTTTAAAGACTCTTGCAGAAATAAGATGTTAAACATCTAGTTATATAATTGTAGACATAGATAGTACCTGATAGAATCAGCGCATATGCATTAGGAAGTGGCAGGAGGTGAAATTCCAAATTCAAATGTGTTGGTGCAAGCACCGGGTGTCAACATGTGTCCAACAATTGAGGATGAAGAGATTGTATTGCGCCAGATTAGAACCTTAAGAACACCTCGAGCTTCAATGCTACTCAGTCACATATCTCTTGCGAATATCTTTCCATTGCCGCTAGCATTGAAATGTCAAATCTATGAACACAGACGAGAAATTCCATTGAGACACCAACTAACCCCTCTATTGATGTGATCCCAAATCACATCAGTAAGAGTGTCCGTCCCAATCTCAACCGCCATGGCAGCAGAGAAGATGACCAAAACAAAGGTTGAATTCCTGCGCAAGAAAACTATAAAGAAAACATATCCATCAACTTTATTGGATCGATACATCTTTTCCTCTTGTACCGTACCCACCATCATAAAGTACTCTTTGGGTTGGGCTCGCCATGGTTTTGATGCGATATGGTTGATAATTCACAAAAGCAAAACAAAGACAAATGCAAAACCAAACGTTGCCGATCGTATTACGTGATATTAATTATCTGCCCGTGCCACAATGCAAAGTCACGGTGCCGCGTCAAATGTAAATATCCGCCGACTCACCAAGTTTTTAAACAAACCGTTCAACCCCATTGTGTTTTTCTTTGAACACACCCAAGGAGGCATTACCCCATCGGTTGAATAGAGACACGAAACCAATCATGTCGCTTCTGTATCGCCTAGGCCGTCCTACGGTACAGGCAGTCAATGCTTTGCGACCACGGTGTGCGTCGACAGTTTTGCGAGACTGCTCAAGGAGATCCGTAGTCGACTCGAGGAAGACTTTGGTTACTGCGACACAACGTGTGCAAGCTGCTGCTACCGCACAGGAGACACCAATAGAAGGTGCGTATCGGTTGTTTTGGATGGGTTTGAAGGAGATGCTTGTACCAAATTGCATGATATTGGCGGCGGGAAGGTGCTGGGGATTGGGATATGCAAAAGATCACCTTGCTTGTTTAGAGCCCGCTTTCTGTATATTAAAGCATTCTATCATCCAGCTTCTGGATTTGAAGAATCCCTTGTGAAACGAGACGGACGCCCCATCTACCTCGACGTCCAAGCAACCGCCCCAATGGATCCTCGAGTCATCGACGCTATGCTCCCCTACATGACGCAATTCTACGGCAATCCCCACTCACGAACTCATCAATACGGCTGGGAATCGGAGGCAGGTGTAGAAAAGGGGCGACAGCAAGTGGCCGATCTTATTGGAGCAGATCCCAAAGAGATTATTTTCACAAGTGGAGCTACCGAGTCAAACAATATGAGTGTTAAAGGTGTTGCGAGGTTTTACAAGAGTAAGAAGAACCATATTATTACTACTCAGACGGAACATAAATGTGTGTTGGACTCTTGCCGTGTGTTGCAAGAGGAGGGTTTCGATGTGACATATTTACCTGTCAAGGAGAATGGACTGATTGATCTTCAGGTACGCATTTCTGCATGGCGTGTACTCGCAGAAACTTACCTTCTTTTTCATGTTAGACTCTGGAAGAAGCGATCCGACCTGAAACCGCTCTGGTGTCCATCATGACCGTAAACAATGAGATTGGAGTCATCCAACCTATTGCAGAGATTGGAAAGATTTGCCGGGCAAAAAAAGTATTCTTTCATGTAGGTTAACCCCATCTCTTGACCTTGCATATGACAAAATTCCTAAATCCTTTTTTTCTGCGATGTGTAGACTGACGCGGCGCAAGCTGTCGGTAAAATACCCCTCGACGTGAACGCCATGAACGTGGATCTCATGTCCATATCAGGACACAAAATATATGGTCCAAAAGGCATTGGTGCCCTCTATGTTCGACGTCGCCCGCGTGTACGATTGGAGCCAATCATGTCTGGTGGTGGACAAGAGAGGGGTTTGCGGAGTGGGACTGTACCAACTCCTTTGGTTGTAGGGTTGGGTGCGGCTTGTGCTATCGCCAAAGAGGAAATGAATGTATGTGACATTTTGAGTATACTGGTACGAGAACAGCTATAGCTTATCACTTTTTTTTTTTTTTTTTGGTGAACTGTAGTACGACGCAGCTCGCATCAGAGCCCTTTCGGACCGCCTTATTAATGGAATAACCTCCCAAATCGAACACGTTGTCCGCAACGGCGACCCCGATGCCTCGTATCCTGGCTGCGTCAACCTCTCATTTGCCTACGTAGAAGGTGAATCCCTCTTAATGGCTCTCAAAGAAATTGCGCTCTCGTCCGGCAGCGCATGCACATCAGCATCCCTGGAACCGTCCTACGTGCTTCGTGCTCTCGGTGCCGATGATGATATGGCGCACAGTTCGATTCGGTTTGGGATTGGACGGTTCACGACGGAGGCGGAGGTGGATTTTGTTGTGGATAGGGTTGTGAAGCATGTGGGAAGGTTGAGGGAGATGAGTCCTTTATGGGAGATGGTATGTTCTGTGGTGTTTCTTTTTTTGCAAACAGGTGGTTGATGACTTTTTTTTATATCTATAGGTTCAGGAAGGCATTGATCTGAAATCGATCCAATGGGCTCAACATTAATCCATTTTTGTTTTGTTGTCACTGATGCATTTGCGCTTTATTGGGAGAGGAAGGTTATATATCTTCTGGGACATCGCACGGGGGTTTTACTCTAGATTGTGTGAACGTTTGTCATTTTGGAGCGTTTGTTGTAAATATAGCTCTCCTGCTTGCACAAACAGCAAGGTAACACTGGTTGTTTTTTCTTTATGGCCAAAAATAAAACAAGTCAAGAAACATGTAGGCAGAAAAACAAAACTTTGCGACTATGCTACAAAAAACTTCTATAGGACTATGGTTACAGTACCCTCCCACACGCCTCTCCAACTCTTGCTTCCACCTTTTCCAAAATCCCAACAACTTTGTACAATGCAACAGCTTGCATACTCAAAGACAACAAAACGGCTACAATCAAAACAGCAAACACCATAAACGTCAAATTGGGTTCCAAGGAGGAGCCAGACAGCAAAGGAATAACATGCTGGTTGGGTTGTTCTTGCCTTTCTGGCGGTAATGATGACGAGGGGGTAAATGGGGAAGGCGAGGGCGAATGCCCTCTCAAGTGGGACTTTATGATCGTATGATGCACTGGTTTCTTGATGTGTTTTTTATGGGCATGCTTTTTGGTGAATTCGGCAGTAAAAGCCAAATCCAGTTCTTTGAAAAATTTTGACTGTCCTTCTGGTGTAGCTTTTTCAATAGCTGCACGGATCCAGGAGGATTTCGTGAAAACGACTTCGGTGGATACGACGACATGAGTGCTGGCTGGTGGGGTGTGAAGGAGGCAGATTCGAGTGATGACGTGGAATGCTTGTCCTGAAGGGACATCGGGGGTTACGGCGCGACTTTGAAGGCAAATAGCGCTGGATGTTCTTTGTGATTAGTTTTTTGCTGGATTGATAAAGTTGCAACTACACAGAGTAAACCTACCCATCTTGTTTGGCAACAATTTGTTCGTCGACAATGCATTTAGTTTGTTTAGGCCCAATCGGCCCGGTGAGGGGCATGATATATTCCAATTTTCTATGCCAGCCAACTTCAGCGTCAGCCATCGACGGACTGTATGCGGAATTCCCAGAAGGTATGGGCAGCGGTTTTGCCTCCGACACATCATCAGGCGCCACCCATGGGCCAATCGCCAAATCTACACAAAATGCATTCTTAATGCCAAATACATATAATGCACAGCCTTTGATTTGTTTGACCCACCTTTGACTTTGCGATTATGAACCAAAAAACGTCCATACCAGTCGCCGTCATCACTCTTGGGTGAGAACCACATTGTCCACAAATCTTCAACTCGCACAGGATATGTATTGTCTAATATTGTTCTCATTCTTCTGTGCTCCTCGCCACATTGACATTGTGCAGCGGGCTGTTCGGATCTTGCACGGGGTGGACTGTCTGGCGGCGTCGGAGGCGCAATGTTTTCACCTTCGGCGGTGGTAAGGGTGAGAATGGGGGAGCCAACTTCAGCAGCTTTGGCTACAGAAGAGATTTGTGGCGATGATTCGGTGCTAGCGTTCTCGGAGGTGGATGACTTGTCCCTTTGGCCAATTCCCAGCTTACGCAAGAGCGGTCTCCCTCGCGCATCCTCGCTCCCGCGGCGTCCGTTTAATTTAGCCTTTGTGAAGCAAGATTCACATGTACCCAAGCCGTCGCAGGTACAAGATTCGTCGATCTCGTCGTCCGCAGAATCCCGTGAGCTGGTTGATGACTGGATAAAAACCGTAAGACATTATACAAAAACTAAAACACCAGATAGACAAATACACAGTACCATATTGTTTCTCCACAGCTTGGTGAGCAAGTCATAGGTGGTATCTCGATTAAAGAAACTCGCAAAAAAATACTTTCCGCGCTCCGTTTCTATTTCCATGGAATTTGGAATGACGAGGGCAATGTTCCTTTTTTCAATGCTTTTCACTTTGGCAAGCTGAATACAAATGTGCGAGCTTTGCGTCCAGCCTTTAAAGCATACGTGACGCTGAGAAATCCACATGCGTCCTTGGATCAAGAGACCTTCCTTATTCCACGCACAAGCAAAATCTAATGGTAAACAAGAAAAAGGGTTACAATTCAAAAGATGGATTCTCACGTACAGGCGTTAAAATGTGACCGTACCATCGATTAACCGATCAGTATCATCAATGCTGGGATATGCGCGATGGAAGTCTGCATTATCCCTCTCGTTTGCAAACGCAACACCAGTGACTGGATCAATTTCTTGTCCATCCGAGTGCACAGCGGTATTGCTTGTACTTGCAGAATGAGAAGAATGAGCGTCATTATCAGCACTCAAAGACGCTGACGAGTCCTCGCTACCCAAGTTCAGAGTAGCTTTGAGACGATTTAGACTGCGTCGGCCACGAGAACTTAGACGTCTCCCTAACGATGTTCCCTCTTCTGAGATAAAGGAATTGGCTCGTTGATGTTGGCCTGCTGCACGCACTTCGTCCAAAAAGGGAAGGTAGGGAGCGTCCTCGCGCCAAGTCGGCGACGGAGGATCGTGTGAGCCGTTTTCCTGCATTGTGCCGTTCACCGGGGCGGATAGGTGGGAAGAAGGATAGTTTGCGTTTGGAATGTCAAGGCTCGGTTGCTGCAAAACTGGAAATGTTGCCGATCGAGTGAGGGGAGGTCGAGCACGATTCAATGGTCGTGACGGTGGAACCAGAGGCGGCCCAAGTCGAGTGCTGGGAGACTTGAATTGGGGTTGTTGAACCTCCTACACGGGGAGTTGCGCAAAAGGTTAATTAACAAGTTTGAAGGGGAATGGGGAAAAACCTCTGCCAGATCCTTTTGCGTCTTTGCACTCTCCCCTCCGCTGGCCTCCTTTGGGCGGCTGAGCGATGGCCTCATCACGTGAATGACGACCGTCGTTTGTCGCTTTCCTTCCTTCCTTCCCCCCATCCTCTACATTTTCTCTACGGACCACACAAAAGCGTTGAGTTCCTCACCTCTTTATCCTTTGCTGAATCCGACTTGCCTCGCGCACGTCTTTTTACTGTAATGCCAAATAATGACATGACGCGGACGACTTCATGAGCTGTAACCTCTTTGTCAACCAAGTCAAAGACGAAAAGTGGTGAAAGTAATGGTAGAAAAGAATGGGGGAATATATCCTTGTTCTTCTTGTTCTAAAGTCCCTTGTCCAAAGCAAACGTAAAAAAAACCAAAAGGAAAAGTTCAACCTTTTAGTAATTTTGGAGACAAATCAAAAAGTGTTTCAATTTGGGGTGAGATTCTCCAATTGGGAAGCGCCTCAAATTTCTTGGAGTTGAACGCGGAGTTTCGAACACTTGGGATTATTCCTTCTTTTTTTTATTAGAATGTGAGTTGCTTTGCTTTGATGGAGGAATGCTTCTTGCTTGCAAGTTGATGGTTTTAATGGAAGAGTATGTGTGAATGGGTGAGTGGGTGTCGCTTGCGCAGTACTTTTGAACGCTACATGTTGCCAGGGTTCGTCGCTTCATCAAAGGCCCAAAAAAGAAGCCAAAAGTCCAATAGCGATAAGGAAAAAAAACCTTGTAGAAGGCCCAACTTGTCTCCAAAATCCATTTTCATCTTGTTGCCCAAAAGCCCAAATAAACCAAACGTTATGTCAAAAAAGAACAAATCACCCAGTAGAACTACCCTGCCCTCGTCTACCAGAATTGCAAAAAAACACTAGCACAAACTAGACGACTAAAAACCCATATCAACGCAACTGGATCAACGCAACGGGACTAGAAGAGAAAAGCTGCGTAGAGCTTTCAGTCTTTGACACGATCCATAATCTTTCGTGCAAACTCTTGCTTTTCGTTACAATCCTATCATGGTGAACGTTCAGCACAACAGTCCATCAATCCCACAGACGCCCGTCCATCTTACCTTGTACTCAATGTGATGCTCTTCCAAAATGTTGCGCAATTCATGCTGAATAAAGTATAAACAGCATCGCCCTTAACAAAAAGAGTGATATACTTTATAAAACCCTCACCGCAGGCTTGTGCATCAGCTCCTCGAAACGCGCCTTTTGCGTCTCATCCATATCGCGCTCAGCCAGTTGGTCTGCGCTGGCATATTCATAGGTATGGGGCTCTTGTCCGTGAATTTCGGCCATGGTGCAAAACAAAAGAAACGTAGCGAGTTTGTAGGTAGGAATGTTGAGGCAAAAAGACGGAAGGGAAACGAAAGCTCGGCCTTTTATCTTGAGGGATTCTTTTGTGTGTTGAATCACACTTTTGTTTGCGTCAGATGGAGTCAGGCAGGGTCCGCGCCCTTTGGGCAACCAGAGTTTTCCGTTGAACATGTGTTCTTGATTGTTGCTTTTGAAAGGGCTTGAGGGGACCAACGCTGTCGATCCATTCCAGCATGGGGCCATTGGGGTGGCATATTTTGAATTTGGACCATTCATGTAAACTGCTCTTCACGCCAGTGAGACTTTAGATTCAGCCTATAAGAATAGCTATACACAACATGCATGCTGATACTCATGCTGACATGTTCTCAGTCAGCATGTCTTTTCATGACATGGTTCTGTGGCAGCCAACATGACCCCACACGTTGTGACGCCGTAACAGAGTTGATAAGCTGGCCGAGTTACAGCGAACGAGCTCCAGCGACAGGAAATAGGATCGTCTGGCACCAATATCCAAATAAACTCTTACACAAAAGTCTTAAAAGCGGTACCACCTCAAATGGTTACCCTCCGAGCAAAAAGTAAAAGCGTACGATGAAGTTTGACAACACCATGGGTGAGAGATGACATAAGCATCGGACTTGGCCAAATTCCTCATCTGCGATAGCCAGCGCTCGGTTACAGTCGCACTATTTGCAACCTTTGTCTTGAAAAATGCTCAGGGCAAGGAACCCGCCAGGCTTGTCCGCCGCCAAGCCCCCACGAGATCTGGGATCGGAATCGTTTTTCGAATCACCTGCGGGACTGGCATTGTTTTCGACAAACTATAGGTAACAGTATTTTTTTTTTACAAAATATTGTAAACTTCCCATCTTATTCATCTCTAATATATTTACTTTTCTTTATGAAGCACGAAGCATATACCTCGTGCGGTCCTACAACGCCGTGCCTATGAACAAGGATGGCTTCAACCAACCGAACACAAATTTTCCACTCAGCAAAAGTCTTCCAAGGTGCCCCAGTCATTAGGAGCACAAGCACAAACAAAGAACCCAATAGTGGATCCCAGGGTGGAATCCATTCTGCAAGAGCTTCGTGTAAGTAATGTTTGTAGCAGCTTGTAGGGTTCTTTTGTCCGATATTCATCCTCGATGTAGGATACCTTGAGCCGGCGCGGTGCCCGTGGCATTTTTAGTTTTTTGCAGTTTTGCCAAAAGAATGATTTGGACAGGAGGTAAGTAATTTGAACGGATAGGACGTTTTTTTGAGGGCATCAAAAATTGATAAATGATGTTTTTATGTTTACAGCGGAAAGCTGACTCTGCCAAGATTCGAAAAAGCATTAAAAGATGCAGAGCTGGAGATTACTCCAGAGGTCAGATCGTGAAGCAATGCCATTAAAAAGCCAGCATCCGTGACATGTCCTCATCACTTGTATTACAGGGCTTTACGATTCTATACGAGAACTACGGTTTTGGAACTAACCATCTCGTCTATAACGAACTGGTCAAAGCTATTGCGGTATTGCAATCTCAGTCAAGTACCTGTTCTGATCAGGCTCACTTATGCCTAGAATTCCTTAGGGCAAGATTAGTAGCCAACGGCGGGAAGTCATCCTTGCACTCTTTGGCCATTTCAGAAAAGGGGATGATGGAAAGATTGATAGAGAGGAGGTTAAAAGAGCATTTCACGCCGCTGGACATCCGGACGTTGTAAATGGTAGGTATCTCTACAGATTGGTGCATATTCGTGCATATTGGTTAAGGCGCACACATTTAATGGCAGGCCATAAAAGAGTAGAAGAAGTTACCTTAGAATTCATCGACACGTTCCTATACTACTGTCCCCCAAGAATATCTCGCACCCAGTTTCTGGATTACTTTGCCGGTCTTTCCATCAGCTACTCGTCCGACACCACCTTTTCTTCAATGGTAAAATGCTGCTGGCCGATATTGGACCAAACCCAGTCGACAGCCGATGATAGGACCGGTACCCGAGGGTTCCCAGCAACTCCAGCACCCAAGCCACGGAAAAGGGATGGCAGGCTTGTATACAAACGTTACGATGTGTTGCCCGATTATAGTGTAGCCGCGATAGGGATGAGAGAGGGAGAGCAAAGAGTTCGTATAAGGAGAATGGGCAGAGTGGATCGAACGGCTGGTATCGTGCTGCCTCTCGAGGTAAAAACCAGAGACACGATTTCAGTTAGAGAAAAGGGAAACCTGATTGTACGTTCTTGGGTTACAGCTAATCTTCAAGACAATCAAGAACCAACTTCGTTCAACTGCATCAAATCGAAAACGTCTGACAGTCGCATCATTGATCCGAAACTTACGCGCGCAAGACCCGCATCAAACTCTTTGTGTTCCTGCAGGTGTATTTACAGAGGTGCTCTTAGAATGCTTACCGCTGCTCGGCGTTGAGGTATGCGTGATGGCCAATCTTTTTGGCTAGGTGACACCTGGATTCATCTTTCTGGGATGACAGAACATGGATGGTTTGATCGTCCACTATGCGACAGAGAGCAATGCAATTCCGTATATGCGCTTCATTGAAGACCTGCGAGGTGACATGGATCCACTAAGAAGATACGTTTCAGATCAAGCGTTTGCACGACTGGATACCCCAAAACGGGGTAAGTTACTTGGTTTATATATGATCCGAGTGACTCTTGGCTGACGGGTTTTTGGTTGCAGGTTTTATTGACATTCACCAGCTCCGCGCTGCGTTTGATTGCACTCGGTTTACCGAATGGCTATCTGGTGAGAAATCTCGGGATCGCCTTTTTGAGGAAGAGCTGGAGGCAGGATTTGATGGCTCAGAACGGTAAAAAAGCTCGAATTTCCTCCGACACAATCATTCACATGTTTTCTAATTCTTCATCCCTTTCAAGAATGGACCAGATAACAAAAGAAATGTTCCGCCTGTACTGGGCCAACCGCGGTGCAACCATCGAAGATGATAACGTGTTCAGTTATATGGTGTTTACGACTTTTCAGTCTGCACACCCACAATTGCGGACTCTGAGGACAAGCGGGTTCCAAAATGGTGCGCAGCCGAATGGGTATTTGCGGTAAATGTAAAAGAGCTGTGTATACTTGATAGGACATGATATATTTTTCGTATAATTCTGTTGAATTCTGCGCAATATCAATTGGAGGACTGGTGCAGATGCACTGTACCATACTCACCTGTCGAGCAATATCTTGATATTCAAATATCAGGTAGATGCTGATCATGTAACCAACGAACAGAGTTCATACATTTGACAAGTCATGGGTGTGCTGCATTGGCTATGCT
This sequence comes from Spizellomyces punctatus DAOM BR117, assembly GCF_000182565.1. Taxonomy (NCBI): domain Eukaryota; kingdom Fungi; phylum Chytridiomycota; class Chytridiomycetes; order Spizellomycetales; family Spizellomycetaceae; genus Spizellomyces; species Spizellomyces punctatus. The sequence continues at coordinate 1,376,090 of NW_015971541.1, read as the reverse complement.
AACATCTCTGTTTCCAAACAACATTCCACGGCATTTCGCAACGGGTGTGAGGACGATCGGAATGCTTACCCAAGAGTGCCAGTCGGACATTCGAACGCGTCGGTGTGTTTGACAACTCTGTTCGTAGCTGATCTGTTGACTTGAAATTGCTACGCATTTGCATCTGATGATCTCCAACAGACCAGACGAGACAAGTGCAGCGTTTTAATTGTTTACAAGCCCTCTGCCGCAGCCGTCACAGAGATTGCATCTGACGGCGGTCATCCATACCGCATTCAGAGTCTTGGCAGCACACAGAATGATTCGGAATCTTCCCTCGGTTCGCGCCGTCCAACGGCACATGCAAAACAAGGAAAACAATGTTGACAAGGAGAATGCTGTTGGCGCGACCAAGACACCTGGAGCAAAGGGCCTGTCGTTTAAAACACCTGGTCGGGCTGGGCTAACGAGTAAGAAAACCGTACTGTTGAATGTGGACAAGGAAAATGCGACGCCAGCAAAGGTGGGGAAAGGGTCCAGTGGGTTTGCAAAGACGCCTGGCGGGCGAGGTATGTCTCTTTCTCTGTTAGCGCATTGTTTTGTGTGTACTTGATTTGGATGGTCCTTGTAACAGTGGGAATTCAGCCGACCGCCTTGCAAGGCAAATCGGTCAACGTCAAAGAAACCAACGCCACTGTAGAATCACGAAGCGCTCTAAAGAATATCCCCAAGAACAAACATGTGCAGCTCATGGTCCCAGTCAAGACTCCCGCCCCCGTCAAGCGCTTACTGCAAGAAAAGGTCAACACACCGCGCAATACGGCGCCGACATCCCACGAGAAGCCTCTTAAAGCTGCAAAATTCGAAACTCCGTACAAGGCCTTTGATTCACAGAGAGCATTAGAACGATCCACGATGAGCCGATCTGGTGAACAGGTCCGATCTCTGAAATCATCGGCAAAAAAGAGCTCGACCAAAGTGAAGAAACATTTTGGGGATGAGAACCGAGTGGAGAGTACAGCTGATGTTGCTTCAGGGACTGCGGTAGAAGCATTAGAGGATGTTGAGATTGAGTATATGCCTCCATCTACATTCGGTATGGATGTTCGTGAAACGGCTACGGGCTCTAAATGGTTGCTAACGCCTTTTCCATAATGCAGAGGAGAAATACAGGCCAGACCCAGAGCTGATTGTCGACCACCACTTTTTGGCTAAACCCCGCTTGGATCCCTACGTGGATCCAGCCATCTGGGATGCCCTCTACGATGATAACTTGCCGGAATTGTCCCCTCCAGATTTGAGCATGAAATTACCATTTCAAGATGAATGTGAGTTATTCTGCATGAATGTTCTTGTATTATCTTGTCACAATGATCTTGTCTGAAATGGAACGACAAATAGTCTTTTTGCAGCAGGCAGAGGACATTTCTGCACTCGAGTTTGACGATGACTTTATGGCCCTTCCATTCCCTGAAGTGACTTTGGAAGTCTAAAATATCAAGGGAGATGGGAGGGTGGATTTTATTCATGTTTTTGTTGGTCTTAAATTGTTATTGCATCATTATTGGATTACTGTACATTTACTGTAGAATATACCGCCTAGCGAATGGGATGGCGCAAACAGTCAGTATCATTACGCTACGTTATTGAAAATGTTTACCACAATTGCCGATAACAATATGCAGTTCCATGTCAGAAAGGGAGGGCAGGGCAATACAAGATTTCACAAGAACCAGTCAGCCAAAAGATTAAAGAAATCAAGTACAAAAACTTTGGCCATGGCAAGTTCCGCGCGCCCCCAATTCTTCAACCACGTCATTATCAATAAAATGATGGAATCCTTTTGGGCAAAAAACACAGCCATTTGCCAGCGTCTTACAGCCATTTAGTAGGAAAAAGGAGGAGGAACTTCCGCCAGCTGCATGCGAGGAGGAGGGAATTGAACAGCCAAGGGTCTTTGTCAAAAAGGCTCAAGGGCTATGCTAAATCACATATCACACCTGTTTTTTTATTTATTATCTCTGCCCATCTACTACTACTACTACAAGTGCTCACTTACCAAGGCCACCATCTCCCCATTCCATTCCTCAAGAGAATCTCCAAAGGAATCTCCAGTCGGAATTTCAAATGTCTTTACGTTTCTCGTCATTGCTTGAATCAATTCCAACTTTTTGAAATCCTTCGGGTAAAAGCCACACCCGAGGCGCAGTTGGCCGTTGGAGTCACATGGTTACAAATCTATTAATGACTCATCATCCAAATATTCCCACCCACTACAAGATAATGACTAAACACACCGCCCGCGTCTCGCAGTTTGCGTCCTATAAAAAGGGGAGGGTTTGGGGAGTTTCCCTTGTGTTTTTCATTTCCTTTTTTTTTTCTTGCCATCTGCAACTTGTGTACGTACGTATTGGTTTATCAAACGTCAACACACTCCACAAAACCACACACACGCAAACACACATACACAACTCACCGCTAACTGTCAACAACCATGCAAATCTTTGTAAAGACGCTCACCGGCAAGACCATCACCCTCGAAGTCGAGAGCTCGGATACCATTGAAAACGTAAAGGCCAAAATTCAAGACAAGGAAGGTATCCCGCCAGACCAGCAGCGCTTGATATTCGCCGGTAAACAACTTGAAGACGGCCGAACCCTCTCCGACTACAATATCCAAAAGGAATCCACTCTCCACCTCGTCTTGCGTCTCCGCGGAGGAATGCAGATTTTCGTAAAGACCCTTACCGGAAAGACTATCACCCTCGAAGTGGAGAGCTCGGATACTATTGAAAATGTCAAGGCGAAAATCCAAGACAAGGAAGGTATCCCTCCAGACCAGCAACGCTTGATCTTTGCCGGAAAGCAGCTCGAAGACGGCCGTACCTTGTCAGACTACAACATTCAAAAAGAATCAACCCTCCATCTTGTCCTGCGCCTACGTGGCGGCGCAGATGTATCGTCATCCTCCCTATCATCATCGTCATCAACCGCCCCAACAACACCAAAGTCTGGCAAAAAATCAACAAAGTGTAACATGTCTGGCTGTTCCGACAAGGTTGTCAAAATTGTGGGACAGTGCAGGTATTGTACACATGGATTTTGTGCCAAACATCGACTTCCCGAAGCACATCAATGTCAAGAGATGCAAACCTGCCGGGCGGCAGCGCAAAGCAGGTTGGCGGGGAAATTGCTGAATGAAAAGTGCGTGGCGTCAAAAGTATAGTAGATTGTGTCATCTAGTTGGGGATCTCGTTAAGCGCATATTGTGGTGGTGCGCAGCATAGAGAAAAACATGCAGCGGTCTCAATACATATACATCGTGCTCTGTATCTGCGCGAGCTTTTTGACGTCAACAATAGAGAAAAACAATATGCTCTAACCAAACACGCATAGGCGCTTTTTTTATGCTACTTTTTATTTGACATGGGCTCTGTTCTATTTCGTTTTTTTCGCACCAGACCCAACGACAGTCGCCCACATGGGTGTGACTGTCAATCGAGTAGCATCACGGTTCGTTGCTCTAAAGGCTCGGACTCTACAAGTAAAAAACGGGTAAGCCTCCAGCAAAAAACGTTGTGATTTTCACATTTACTCTGTCCAAACCTTGGCAATTGATGCGCGCGATCCGTCTCTTGTCGAAGCAAGTCCTTGTATAACTCTTCAGCTTCCTTTTCAGCCGCACTCTCCCGTGCAGCTTGTTCCTTCTCCACCTTCTTCCTCTCTTGCGCAACTGTCATTTGCTGTAACAATGCCCCTTTATATTCTTGTGCATTACGTGCATGTCGCTCCCGCTCTGCCTCTTCTTGGGCACGCGCTTGAGCGATTTGCTGTTCAAGAAGATGTTTTTCCATTCGGGCTTCTTCCTGACGGACACGATTGTGGTTGACTGTACACAAGTGGGAAAATTTAATATTATGATAGTCATTCAAGGGGCAAGTATGGTGGGGAACGTACGGGCGTTTTGTAGTTGCTCTTGGCGACCGGATAGAACCTCTTGCATGAGCCGGTCGCGTGCACCTTGTTCTTTACTCCATTTTTCTGCTCGGGCTTGCCATAACTGTGAGAACAAAGATTGTCAGTACTCAAGGTAGGCAGATCAGGTTTTGTGAGCAAAGAGTAACCTTTTCAGCTTCCTCAGCATACATCCTGTCAACCTCTCGTTCTCTCTCCTTCTCAATCCGTTGTTGTTCCCTCAAATGTTCCATATAAAGCAGCATTTCCTTTCTCATCTCTTCCTTTCGTCTATTACGGCTCTCTTTCTCCTGCTCATCCATGCGGAAAAAGGCATTGACAATCTTGATATCCAAGTCGAGGGCATCTTGGACTTCACGCTGACGTTGTTGGACTTTGAGCTTGTTGAACGCATCGAGTTCGAGGCGGACTTGGCGTTGGTCTTGGATTTTGCGGAGTCGGGCTCGTTCTTCTTCTAGCAGGCGAAGCTCGTGTTCTTGTCGCTAGAATGGTGCGAGTTTGTAAATTTAGCGCATGTCAATATGTGGAGGTCGTATGAGCGGTCACTTTACCATCAAAACTCCCTCTTCCTGCTTTAATCGTTGTTCCTCCTGCGCGTGCTCTTTGAGAAGTCGTAGCTGTTCCTGCAAGGTAGCTGTCATGGCTTCATTCATGGCTCTTCTTCGTAACCGATCTGCTTCTTCTCGTTCAATCTTTTTGAGACGATCTTGTTCCCACAGATCATCGTAGTATTTTTTCTCCTGCTTTGCCAATGCTCTCTTTTCTTGGACTTCGATCAACTGTTCCGCTCTGGCGCTGGCAACTTCTTTTTCCAACAGATGTGACTCTATAGAACGAAGCTCGTCACATTCGTTTCTACCAAACAGACACACATGTTTCATCAATTTCAGTTCGGATGGTTGCATTAAAACTATGCTCCCACCTCCATCGTTGCAAGAGCTTCTCCTCCACGATTTTCTGACGCTCCTTTTCTCGCTTTGCTTTCAATTCATTCATTCTTGCCCGCATGGCTTCGACCCGAGATTCTCCAGTCACGACTGTTGATGCCAGTTCCTTTTGGTACCGTTCGTCATCGTGGGCCAGTAACTGTCGCAATCTAACAAAATGGTATATCTAGTCGGCACCTAGAGCGCGAGCCGTAAAAGAACCCGACCTACATACCTTTCCCTCCGTTGCTCAAGTTTGCTATTCTCTTGAGACTTTAGCTCCTCAAAACGGCGCATGATCCTGTTTCGCATGATAGCGGCATTTGTCGACTCTTCAAAATGCGACTGTAGAGCTGTTTTTTCATAGTATTGGATTTGCTCGCGCATGCGGGTTCGGGTCTCTTCCTCCCGTCGACGGTTGGCAATCAGAAAATCCGATCGAAAGCCCCCATGTCGGCCTCCTCGTGCCTTCTCAATGGAAATAATGTAGCGTAGTATGCAGAGAGATGGTAAGTATGGAAACATTGCAACTAATAGAAAAGTCCCACCACGTAATGGCAATGTTTACACTATGTACACATCGTAGCAGACCATACCAAAAGAATAAACAATGGCCATAAATTGCATGTACCTGTGCGATTGTTGCCATCCTCCTTATGGTTCCGTCACCCACAATACCAGAAACCCCAGAAGAAAACCACAGCAGAGTTGAAGGAGCAAGTAAGAAATATCAAGATCTACCACAAAAGATGGATTATAAGAAACAATAATTGTTTAAAATGACCAAATGAATGCCATTTCCTACTACGGAACCCCGTTGGCAGAATCCTCCGCGTATCGCTGACGAGAGAGTCCAGGTGGCTGGCTAAGTTTGAATGACATTTCCCTAAGGGTAGTCACGTGGCTTTAACATCAACTGTAGATGCAGTTCGGGTTTGTTGATGATATTTACAGATGAAGGCCATTATTCACTTTCAGTGGTGCTTTGAACAATTTGATAAGATTAAAACCTGTAGCAGTTAACCTGCGGGAGAGCCTAATGGCCAAATCTGCCCATGAAAAGTCAGTACCAGTGGCAGGTAACTGATCTTCATTTGTAGAAAATGGCGTTGACTCCCCCCAAGTAAGGGAATAGCCAAGTCTGTTAAAGTGGTTACGTTAAGCGGCGCTCTGTCTACGTGGAGTACCAGTTCATATACTTTTTTGCGGAAATGCCGACTTTGAATGCAGACGCTACTGTAGATGATGCGGAAATGACAAGGTGCCACATCCAAACGATTGACATCATGCCAGCATTGAGCAACGTGCACGCCGTATGGCGACCTGCGTAGACTCCATATGATGCATTAATATCAGCCTTACACTTATATGTAGCTTGCATAAAAGGATAGATTTCCTTTCATTTAAAGTGAAAAAGTGCATCGACTTTGAACGAACTACAGACTTTGGGCAATGAACGAGTGGTGTTGTCACGTGATACTCCGCGCTTATGGATGGCGTTGTCCTGCGTTGAACGATTCAGCTTCCCATCCACATCGCGTTTTCTTATCCTGCTCAAGTCAACAATAACTCCATAATGGTGAGGGCGAGTGACAAGCACAGAACAATATCACACCGATATACCCTTTGAGCCTCGTTGTGTACAGTGCTGACGACGTTAATGCTTTTCGTGGCAGGCTCAAAGCGCACAAGGAATTCAAACTCTACTGGAAGCTGAAAAGGAGGCCTCCAAAGTTGTTGCGACAGCAAGAAAATGTAAGGTGCTATAGTAGTGTACAGCGCCGGGTGGTACTCTGCCGTAAAGCGGCAGTATGGACGGCGTGGGGAGAATGGCTACTGGCGAGAGACACCAAAGGAATGACGAATGCGCGATAAGCTAAACATGCGGTTCACCCTGCATAGATCGTGTGCAGCGCTTGAAGGACGCACGAACAGAAGCGCAGAAAGAGATTGAAGCGTTGAAGGCACAAAAGAACAAGGAACACGCTGATTTCGAGAAGCAGGTTAGCAACCGTTTTGTTACTGTCACCAGTTGTTATACATGCCCAATATCAGTTCTCTCACATCCTCTTATGATATGAATAGTACACTGGAAGCACAGATGATATCGTATCAAAGGCAAACGCGGACACTGAGACACAGCTTAAAGAAGTTACTGCAGCTTACAACAGGAACAAGGCCCAGGTCATTGACAAGCTACTCGCTGGTATCGTGAACGTGCAACCACAGGTGAATCTAAGAGTACACGTTAAAGCCGTGATCGGGATTCAATATTTACTTTTCATTATGGTTTATAGATCCACCAGAACGCAAAGCAAGTAAAGCGAGCCGCGTGAAAAAGTTTAATAAAATGTTGAACTAGATACCGATCCGTATTCTCTGTTGGTATTGCATATGATATGGAGACAGAAATAATACAAAGTCGCATTCTTGCTACAGGCGCGCCAGGCTTGCCATGTCAGTACGATGTGTTCGGTGGAAGGGTCACTTTCCAGAACACTCTTATGAGGCCAATCCAACCTATTTGGCCCGCTTCCAGCGGGCAAGTAAACGACCAGCTCCAATATAACAAAACAGATCATCATGCAACAGTCTTATCCACGTCTAGCTTCACATGTAGCGCATCAGGGGAGTCCTCAATGTCGCTGTCGTCGGTCGATTGCCTGTATAGTTTGAAGACGCCCTCCCAGCGGGCAATAACGACGCAAGCTAGGCAATTTCCGACTTTTCCGCGAAAGCATTCAAAGATTAGCCAACGATCTCAAGAATATCTGCGCCAATAAGAGAGCACATACGCAAATTGACAGCCGTTCTGGCCATATCCATGATTTCATCCACTCCAAGTACCAAACCAACAATCTCGGTTGGCAAGTTCCAATTGTCGCATGCCATGGCCAAGACTACCAACGATGCCCTCGGCACACCAGCAATCCCTTTGCTCATTAGCAAGACCAAGAGCATTCGCAAGATCTGCTCGCCAACACTCCAGTTTACATTGGCAACCTGCGCGGCGAACAGGACTGCAGTCCCTAGGTACAAAGTTGTACCATCAAGATTGAACGAGTACCCTACAGGAATAACAAATGAAACAATTTCCCTTGGAACGCCCAGCTCTATCATGTTCTCCATTGCCTTTGCCAAGGCAGCATCGGATGAGGCAGTCGAAAAGGCAATGATGAGGGGATGAGAAACCTGTCGCATAAAGGGCACTAGTGGGACTTTGGCCCAAAGGGCGATGGGAAGGAGGATAACGAAAACAAATGTGAGGAGGCCGAGGTAAACGGTTCCGATCAGTTTTCCAAGAGTAGACAGAACGCCGATTCCGTTTGTGGCAATTGTTTTCGCCAAGGCTCCGCCGATGGCCTGAAACGAATATAAAGGTTAAAGAAACGTTAGATTCGTTTTTTTCAAATTAGATACTCACCAGAGGTGTAAACTTCATCACTAAATTCGTAACAGACAACATGACGTTCGCCAAACCATCAAAAAAATCCACCATGACTCGTTTATGCTCCTTATTCGGGACCAGCATACAAGCGCAAGCAAACATGATTGCACAAAAGGTAATCTGCAACGACTTGTTGGCGGAAGCCGCAGCGAAAAACGATTCGGGAATGATTTGGTTGAGTTCGTATGCTAGGGAGATTTTTTGGCTTTTGATTGCAGCTGTGGCATTGGCGTTTTTGACTTCACCCAATGTCACTCCGTTTCCTGGTTTAATCGCATTCCCAAACCCGAGACCAATGAAAACTAGAGACCACAAAGGAATAAGCAAAAGAAAATCATAATAGTATGGCCCTCCAATGAAAACTGTGAAACTCACTGGCAATAAAAGTCAATCCTAGAAAGTACGCCATGGATTTTACTCCGAGTTTTCCTACCCGTGCGAGGTCGTCTCCATGTCCAGCAATTCCAACCACCAGCAGCCTTGCTCGCAAACGTAACATTAAGCCCAACAGCCCTTTTTAAAAAGCCTAAAAGAAGGCAACTTACGAGAATATGAGGGGAACAATGAGCGATTTCACCATGGGCAAGAAGATATGAGTGGAGAGGAGTGCTAGGTACTCTTTTGAAAACTGAGGAGCAACAAGACCAAACATGATCCCCAATCCACTCATGATGAAAATCCATGCAAGCTAACATGATTTTCTATCCATATTAGCAAGGAGCAAAAAACTAGTTTTCACATTTGCTTCTTTTACCATGGGTATTCTGTTTAATTGGCGAAGAAGCCGCTTCATCATTCGGCCAGATGAGGTCATTACAGCTAGTTTGTTGAAACCAATGATATGTTACCGCCATGAAGCGAGTACATGAACAAAACGATTACTTACAGGCCATCGTTGGATTTTTCCCAAAAGGTTTTGGTAGGTGCAGTGCGTACTCCTCTGTGCCTAAGGTGTACGGTCCAAAGAAAGCTGAGAACCGTCAAATCAGACCGAGGATAATCAGAAATGGAGAAAGGGACGAATTCCACCCTTGACAATAAATCGCTGATAGTGAAACAAAAAAAAAAAGTTCTAAAGGACTAACTAATCTTTCTTGTTCAACCAGTTGATACGGGGATCCGAGAGTGTGTGCTTTGCATGGTGTTTAATGTACATCCTTGGAGGACAAGTTGTTTCTCGCCATTTTCACCATCCGCAGCTGTCAAGATATCACTTTCGTACGACTCGCCACTAGTAATTTTCATCCTTCACAGCCTCTGCAAAAAGTTTGGTCGGAACTCCCGGAGCAGCAAAATGGCTAAAGAAAGCATATGGTAGGTTCTAATGAAACCATAAAATCCAAATTGCAAGTTGCGCGGTCAGAGCTTGAAAGCTTGTTATCAGCAAACGGCCAACCTCCCCTGAATTATTTACCTGTTGAATCAAAGCCTACCGAAAACATCAACTACGGCAAGGACATTAGAACTTTTGCGCGCCTGCACACTGAGTACTTTGGCACCTCCATATTGTTGTGTATGTTGTCTGGTACTGTTGTTGCTAGTGTGTATAGACAGCTGTTTTGAAGCAGGGTTTTGCAGCAAAATCTTTTTCCATTCCCAAGGTTTAAGCTATTAATTTACATGCGAATAGGCCATGTTGTTGCCTTGCACCCTACAGCTCCTTATCAAAGGACGAAAATACTACCAATATTCATCATCATATGACGCCTTCTGTTTCTGTGGTCGGTTTGGATTGGGTTTCTGTTGACCGGTTAACGATGAAAAGCCTCTCCATCAATGCTTGGCCGATCGTTGGGGACGAGATGACACTGTTCGAGGCAACAGCCTCCCCCTCTCCAGGTTTTGGTTCTTGATTCGCAGGTGTTGTCACCTCCACTCTCTGTTCCTCCGGGTTCCGCACCCTTAGGGTATGCCTCCAAGCGCTCCCGAACGACCAAGCCCAATGTCGAGATCCTCGGTACTCGTGTTCTGGGACGAATGACGAAGAAAGACGGATGCTACCACGATTGATGACATAGATTGTCCATAACTTGCCACCAAAGAAAAACGCTAGGACCCCTGTTGTTACCAAGAGGATTGCTATGCATTCGAGAACATATCGCTCGACAGCGGTGCGACCTGAGACCGATACGGGTACAAGAATGATAATGCACATCACAAAATTGTACGTCTATCCCAAAAGTTAATACTTGTTGAGATCACTTGTGGTGTCAGTTATTAGCAGATACTTACCGAAAATGCAATCGCAAATGAATCCCGATAGTCGGTATATGCATGACGGACGCACACGGCAATGTATAGGCCGCACAATAAAATAAGCAGATTGTATGCCAGCACAATTGCTGGCATCACACGACCATACCAACAATCTACCATATCGCTGGTTACACGAAGGTATGGTGCGTCGGCAAATGTCCATATCGTAAGGAGGATCTCCCAATGAATGTTTGTTAATGATTGGGAATACAAATGCCTTGCACGACGATGTTCGCTTACCACTTCAATGGCCAGCAATGGGATACTTCCCAAAAGAACGGCGCGAGTACTCAAATTGGATCCACTTGCTCCCCGAAACACCAAGTATATACGGTAGTTTTTTACAGTTGCAAAGCTGTATCCACCACCTGATGGTTAGAATCAGTGAACAATCGGCAACGGGGCGGTGGAACTCACCCAAACATCAAGATATAAGCCAATCCTACCAACCACATCCTTGCTTTGCACGCGGCATCACTCCTTGGGATCGTCCAGACGAATATGCACACGTACCCCAAAGCCACGCCGACCAGGATGATGAGAAGAAAGGGTGGACTTGATCTGCGGACGATAGGGTCCATTCGACGAGTAATGACCACGTATATGGTTGCTAGTGTTATCGAGAGCAGAATTGTCCCAATGACGGTGAAAACAATCCCGATAGCGCTATTGAAGGTTACAGGACGGTAGTTCACTGTATCAAGAAAGTTGAGCGATCTGATACATGATCTAAAGTCCATCTTCTTACCATAAGCAGGCACCAAGTCCACATTTGCCAATCCTCTTTCAGGCCCGTGATATAAGGGTTCGACATACATTGGATTCATTGCATATACCACTTTCGCAGGTCTTGCAATTGGCAAGGTTTTGTTGAATGGAGGACGGGCAGCTAATGGTCTAGTGAATTTCAAAACTGTGAATCCATGGATGCGTGCCGCGCTTGCGTTCGTGATTCCAGGGTTATCAGTTGGATAGGGAATTGGGGGCTCGTTTGCCACCGAGCGGGCGCCACGAATATAGGTAGTACCGTTTTCGAGTGCGTAGCCGAGGACCATGTCTGCGTTGGTCATACCTGAATCATCAGGTTCAAATCCTACGCCAATCCAACCCTACTTGACTTTTTCAGTATAAACAAAACAAACAATGAACCGTCAAAGCAAAAGCACGGACCTCATTACGTCCAACAACAACAAACTCTGCCTCTCCCTTCCTCACGTTGACACTCCAGTACATTTTGAACGCCGGTCCTAAATGCATTGCCTGCTCTTTTCCAGAAATTTTTGGAAAGTCTTCAAGGAACTCTTCATTTTTTGCTAGCGCATGCTCAGCCTCGACTAGATTTCTTCGGCTCATCTGTGCCCCCAGAGAGAAAAACACGTTTATTGGCGGATCTTTCCACAATGTATTCCGGGCGATGATGTCCCTCAACAATGTTGACTCGATGATCTTGAGGTCCTCGGGTGCGAACTGCTCATTTTGGTACCAGAATTTGTCGCCGTTGCTAACAGTATCGTTTAGTAACCTACGAAAGTAACTCTAAACATGAACTAAGATGCCCTACCGTATTCTAGTCAGCTGTTCCCGAAGGCCTTCATGAAGCAGCTGACCCATATTGCAGCCGGGCCATTCATCCTCTGCCAGCGCACCTGCAGATATTGCTGAACATGCAACTCTGCTGATTATTGAAGGTTTGTTTATCAACAGTGACTTACCGATACAGGCCTCAACTCTATCGACCGACCCGTACATGTTTGCCAACGTTGCCGCAATTCGAGGATTGGACGAAATCTCTTGGAAGGATTTCGCGCGTGACAAGCCATAGGACTCTCGCACATCATTGTAAGGTGGGATGCCAAAATCGCGGTTCTGTAAAGTAACCAGAAATGTGAATATAGAATTAAATCATCGGGTCTCTTTTAACTAACCCTTTGAATATCCAGCGCAATCATATCAACACCCGGCATTCCCGCTGGGTGCCCAAACATCCAGTTCCGTAAATCGCCAGTGACTTCCCAATCCACTTGATTCTGCACTTGAGACACAAGTCCTCTCAAGACAGGTTCAATTCCAGCATCCAGCACCTTATCGGGATCAAAAGGGGCATCCCGAACCAAGATCGGACCCCGTGGGTGAGGAACGTATCGCTCATCCAGCCGTTCGATTGCATCATTCATTTCGCTATGTCCGTATCGTAAAATGCATGCGGAATTGAAGATGGTCACTTGCGGATTCGTGCTAGCGTTGAAGCCAGTGTATGTAGGTAGTACGCGAGACGTAAGAGCCGGCAAATATTCGTAGTAAGTGATGCGTTGCATGAAAGCAATGACCCTTAATTTTGAACAGCATGATTATTTTCTCGAAAATCTCGTAGCTACAAGATACAGGTAGTTATGCCAAATACCAGAACACTTACCATCTCCGGGCCTCTTGATACAAGGTCTCGTCATCCCACCCTATATGCTCGCTCGCAAATTGATCGCACAATCGATTATGTTCCCTCATAAATAACGTAACAATCACGAACCCGAATGTGTTAACATTTGAAATCGCATCGCCCCCCACTCTCATTTCGCTTCGTGGAGCACCACGGGTACTTGCATCTCCCAGCTGGGTGGCGAGAGATGGAGGAGGTGGACCCACCATGTCCAGTGCAGGCATTTCGGAAATTCGTGGGGGTAATTCATCAGAGTCTAGAACGATTTTGCCATTGATGAAGGTTCGTAAAAGTCTCGCTCGGGTTTCATTCGTGCCGTAAATGACGCCGGCATCTAGGAAGGGAGTGACGAGATTGAGTGCGGTTCTTTCGGGATTGGCACTTTCATTTGTGAATGCCCGTTGAAATGTGAAATTCTTGATACCGGCTAAAAGTTGGATTAGCAACCGGGTAGTATTTTGGGCGGTGAGGATTTCATTTTGTAGTGACATGGGTCACTACTCGTACTCACTGCAGTCGGGGTCAAAGTAGCCATCGCACCTGATGCGTCACTGGTGTCAGCTCTGGAGTTCCAGCTACTATAATCGCTCACAACAAGAACACTTTACCTCGGGATCGACATGGTGACGTTGGTGGTGTTCATCATCGTCTTCCTGAACATGACCCAATTGCAGCATCTATAAGACCAGGTTCGTGATTCAATACCAAAGCATGTACTTCAAAACTCACACATAATCCAGCCCAATCATGGCTCCCCACATCGTATGCAAATCATTGATCATCCTCCTATTTTTACGTGGTCCACCAGTGACCATAGCAGAGGCCATCTGATTGGACACATTACGTGCAGAAAGGACCGGATCCGTTGTCTCCAATACCATAATGCGGTTGGTATAATTGATGGGATCTGAAATATCGTACCATGCGCCGCTAAACGGTGTCCGGAGCTGTGAAAGGCCAGCGAGACCGCCAGGGTTATTGCCAACCCCATCATAAGAACGATATTCGGCGGCCAACAGAGGTAGAAAGCCGCCTAGTATGAGACCAGAAAAGAGGATTGATGGACAAAAGTGATGCATCTGGACTTTGTGTGAAAGCGTTTTTGCCAATGGTACGGAGCTCAAACTCAAGGACACCTTTTATAGGGCGCTCATGGATAAGCGCTCATTGGGCGCAATTGAAGCATATGCTACGATAGTCACATATCCCATCACACTCCATGCAAAATCCCACTATCTTTCCTTATTCGGACCACAAGCTGTGTCTTTTAACACTCGCCAAGAAGCCCCAGGAGCCATGATGAGTCATTGAGCTTGCCACTCCAGGGCTTTGCGATGCGCCGTGTCGAACCCCACCAACGCCAAGAGCAGGGCTCTGCGACGCTTATGGAGCTTGTTAAGCTTTGCCATGCCAAAATACTCTTCATTTGGACACTTGCATAGAAAACTTGCCACTGACCATGACGATGAACCAAAGAGTCCACTGTGCACAAATGGATTACGTGGGTGATCGATGCTTACGTCAGTCGCTTGCCAGTGTGTTTGTAGGCAGATATTTGGGTAACAAGCCTTGTGCTGTTGAATGCATATATGCAACTCAGCCTTGAACTTTAAAAACTCGCTAATGAAAATTAAATAATGACCAATACACCTTCAGACTTTTATCTTCTTTGTGAATCTATCTAGAGCCGTCCGAGGTATTTCTGGCTCTCCCTCCCCACGCGCACGCTTGCGCTCCTTCTCACGCTCTCTTCTTTCCTTTTCGAGACGCTCTTGCATCTCGACCTGATGCAACGAATTCAAATGCGAAATATCAATAACAAGAGAAGAGAACAGCGATAGAAATCCAAAATATACCTTCTTTGCATCCAGGACATTCGATTGTTTGCGCAAGTATCGTCGCATAGAGGAGGACTTTCCTCGAGCACGGTGCTGGGGGACAAACTTTTGGTTGGGGTGATTTGCCTGCAAACAGCACCGGTGAACAACTGTCCAGTAGTATTGCTGCGTCGAACTACATGAAGGTCTTTCCTACCTCCCATTCCAGCCTCCTCTCCTCCGCAATGACTTCCGCCGGTGCCCGATCAACAGCACCGATAAACTCTGGGTTTAGGGCAATCATCTCAGGCTGAACCTTATCGAGTAGGTTATGAACTTCGGTTTCTTGTCTCTGCTTTTTCGTCTGGAAGGGATTGGCTTCCATAGTATCAAAGTTCGGTTCACCAGATCCGGGAACAACAATGCTAGATATGCCACTGCTGTGACCAAATCCGAGGACATCCTCGTAAGGACAGAAATTAATATCTTGTACAATATTGCCGGCGCTTAAGTGAGTCATATATGGTTCCTTCTGCTTTGTTTTGAAAGCATTTTTCCAAATCTGCATAACGAAGGGAACCCAGTGTGATAAGAATGATGATAAGCACGACGCACAATGCAACTAAGTAAATCACATACGCTAATGTTCGGTCCGTATCCAACCGCCAAGAGTCCCTGTTGTGATATCGACAATGTGGCAGCAGGAGTTCGAGTGTAGTACGATTGAAGACATTTATACGTGCGGATATCCCAAAGCTTCATTTGGCCATCTAATCCAGTAGTGGCCATATAGTTTCCTCCTCGATCAAGCGCAATTCCCTGCACAGGCCCTTTGTGACATAGCATTTTCACTAAGGGGGTCGACACCGTGGGGGCCCACAATGTAACCGTCCCGTTAGAGTGACCGAGATGTACGACGGCATTATACGGGTTTTGGGACATTGTATCGCACCGTCCCAACTTTGTACGAAGCTCTGCAACGAGTTTGCCGGTAGATGTATCTTGATACTTTAGCCATCCGGCGTTGCCCACGGTAACCAGGAGGAAATGGTACGGTAGGAATTCCAGCTTATTTATCTCAGTATGTTGTCTCAAGCAGTGAATTTCCAAACCAGTGTTGTCGTAGATATACGTGTACTTTTTCTGTGCCACAGCAAACATCGTTTCATTATGTAGCCATTTCACATCACGGATGGTTTCTTTGACATGAAGTTCGCAGCCGAGCTTTCCCGTCTTCCAGTCAAATGTAGCGATATGCCCTTTCCGTCCCCCAATCAGCATATGTCGTCCATTCCGAGTGTAGTCCATCGTGTACGGGCCAAAATCTTTCAGCTTGAGGTCAAAAACGTTCTTACTGGTATTTGCATCCAAGTTGTCCTTGAGCTGATTCTGTGTGAACTTCCATGTTTTCTCCAGACCCTCTGCTTCCAAAAATCCAGCCTCAGCTGGAAGCAGTACTTCAGCTTGAGCAGCTTTGTACGCTGCCTCGCGCGCCGCTTTCTCCGACCTCTTGAGCTTCCCTTTCAGCTTCTTATCCCCCACGCCCTGCAAAAGTAGCTTGTCAAAATCATGCTTAAGATGCCACCCATTCCTTCCTTCACTCTACTCACTTTCAAGGAAATGGTGGTTATTCCTGCACGATCATACTTTTTTGATGCAGCAGCCTGCTTTTTATCTGTCGAGCTTGTATTGGGGATCTCTTTCTTCTCATTCGTTATCAGCTCCTCTGGTGCTATCCCTTTCGACTTGGACTTTCGACGAGCAGCATTGCTTTTCTTTTCTATTGTCTCTTGCTGTTCGTTTGTTCTCTCAGCCTCGAGCTCTGCTCCTGAATTGTCTGCTGCCATTGCACTCTTGGTGCAGCTGTACTGCCGAATGGCCGAGAAGATGGGAAAAAATGCCGTAGGAACCGTTTACACTAAGAAGCTATCGATCTGAGAATGACTGAATACAAGGATGGAGCCGTCTGAAGGTCAAAATGCGCTTGAAAAAATCGCTGGAAAACGTTGCGAAAGGTCAAGCATCAACTCTGGTATCAACTTGCCCAAAAAGAAGTCGCCAATGAGGAATCGGTGATACAATCACGTGACTTTCTCGTAAGCTGCCTCCGACACAGTTGAGCAACTCTTTGAGTTTAGAACTCTCAACTGACGACGGGCTTTGAGACCGCAGAATGGCCGACGAATTGGGGGACCTCCCTAACGGTCCAGGCGATAATACCATTGCTGAATTTGGTACTTATGAAGAATATCTTGACAGTCAAATTACTGCTATAGACTTGTATTACTTGGAAGTAAGATATGTCCCGATTTCATATCCTGCGGGGGGTCCACGGTAACCCGTATTATAAAAAGGACAAAGAACTAGCACGACAGCTGGTTGAACTGGGATACAGAGGTTCAGGCGAGCCCTTGAAGAGGGAAGAATTCGAATCGAGAAAGAAGGCGGCAGAGAATTTCCGATTGTCGAAACGGTTAGCGACTAAAGTCCTGGCATCCCAGGGAAAGGATCTATCGAAATCTCTCTTTCTTCAAGCCCTTGCAGATAGGGAAGAAGCCAACAGAAGTGGGAAACTCACTGTAGGTAAAAGTTGAGTTGGTAATTTGAGAGTAATCATCTGTCTTGCATATATTCACTGGTTACCACCACAGTCCATAATTTTCATACGAACCCGCAACAACAAGTCGCAAGAGATATCCGGCTACATTGATTACGCTTATCGCTTAAAGACCGAGAATTTCGAACCATACTTCTCGCGTGCAAAAGTTTTGATGCCCCGCCCATCTGACATGAGCTTTTATAATTGGGAGACGCAAACCTGTACGAGTAATGCCACCCCAAATTTTCAGGTGATTGCAGACAATGAGAACGGACTCTTGTTTAAAAATAAAAGAGATAGGAAAATCATAAACGTTGACCCGAAGGTATGTCTGTGGATTGAAAGATGAGAGATGTCTTGTTCTATTGGCACCAGAGTATATTTCCTTCAAGTTAATCTTCCTCCTCGCGTTCAAGGAGCCAAAACCAGGTGATAACACGACGCGAACAGAAATTGAGACCGATGAGCACACACAGGTGGTCATATACGACCATTTGACACGGCGTAAAACTTGAGATTGTCGCCGGTCTAAATAAAAAGGGATCTCAAATGTTTTCGAAATCTACATTTTCCATTGATCCTAAGAAGTATCTGCACTCCCAGTAGAGGAAGGAGTCCCTGCCCGTGATACGCGCGCAGGACCTCTTCCCGGTCGAGTCGGCCGTGCAAACGCACGCTTCGTCATTCCTGGTGTACCCTGTTGTTTCGGGTAGAGCTCTTCTGTTAAAGTGGCTTCATCCACCTCGTCGACAGAGTCAACCTCGAACTATATTGAATTTAATAATCAGTTGGTCGTCCATTCATACGAAGAAGTAATTTCCAAGTTACCTTTTTTACCACATTTAACTGCAATTCACCTTCTACATACGCAACAACGCTGGCACGAGAAGAGGAATACAGCATGCGCTCCTTCACTTTCGACTCAGGCGGGCAAACATAAATGAAGACTGTTATAGTTTAGTAATCAGCGAAGTGAAGTGTTCTATCTATGCTTGGGAACCCACTTAGGGAGGAAGGCGCGCCATTGTATTCGGTATTTTGGAAAGTGAAAAATACAAAACGTGGAACTGAGGGCTCAATGACTGACGGTAGCTCTGACAAAGTCGTATCCCCTGCCGTATCAAGTTCCATGCATTCTTGGGACAAGTCTACCGACTGAAAATCCGTTCGTATTGTCATGATCGATCGGTTGGCTGAGTTAAACACCATGATCATCTCACCAGTACAACCACATTCGCTTTCCCATCCTTCAGTTGTCGCAAAGCGCCCTTAGCCGTATCCGAAAAGGGGAATGTCACGCCTTGGGCATGAGATCTCCGTGACGACATTCCAATGTCTGCACTCGACTGTCGACCCATTAGCTTCCAAGGTATAAATAGCATCTCGCAAGCACCCTCCCACCTCTGCCAATCTAACGGCTTGAGCTTCGATTTCACGTTCCGTCAATGGCACATCTGCCTCCTTGTGTATAATGTGCTTACGATACCCATCAAGCGACATTTCAGCCTGGATTTGGTGTCCTTTCAGTATTAGGTTTCCTGCTATGAATGAACACCATAAATTGTACCGGTGTTGTTCCGTACAAGGTGTCCACAAACTTTGAGTCGCCCAATTCCTTTGTCAAAGTCGCCTTTGTTGATGCATACAACATTTTATCTCGGACCTACATGCACATTGATGTGATTATGAGTGAACATGCCGCATAAAGGGTATGTCATACAAAGACACACAAGAATATCACATACTTTGGCATAATCAGGGACATATTGCAGCAAGATCCATTCAAAATCTCCACTTGGCAGAGTTGAATCCATCCGGCACAGAACGAAGCAGGGTTCTGTGGGCCCAAACCAAGCCGATAGGAGGGGAAAATCTGTTCCACTCTTGCATTACTTTTATGGAAAGCATATTGGTTCAAACCCATGCAAACGACTTTTACCTTCCTCCCAGCTTCCCTTCACTGGCAAAGTGTCAGAAACGGTCATGACCTCTTCAAAGAAAAGTAAAAAGTGTTGATTATGGAACATTGGAGGACAATATGGAAGATACAAGGACGAACCCTCAGAAATGACAACTTTGATGGCACGCTGGTCTGTCGTTTGCAATGCATTGTTGAATGTTGTAAGAAGCTCTTCGGATGCTGTGAATGCATTGGTCAAGATGCCACTTTTCCCTGCTGAAGACCGACCGGGCCCCAAACGTCTTACGTTGTATTCCGCTCTGATGTGACATTCTGAAATGTGTAAAGGGCACCTTCTTGGTGCTGAATGTATTTGCGATGGGATTGCTCAGTTTCTGCAGAACGGCGTACGCGTGTGTACAGTAGTTTGAGACAGCGCCTAATTTTGGTTTGAACCAACCACACAAGAGTCCTCCAGTTGTCAAAGACTTTGAGCAGCGAAGATAGCTAACAATAATCCACATGATGAAAGCGATTTCGAAGCCGAGTTGCTTAAACTCCCGAATGATGCTTTTCACCAATATCTCTTCAGCATGGCTCAATAGGGTTACTCCTAGAGGACCAGCTTGCGCCGGATATTCATGCTAGACTACAAACGTCCTCTCCCAAGCAACCATATGGGTGATTGCACCAAGAACGCTTGGAACATCTTCGAATGGCATGAGAATATTACATTTTGAAAAGCACTCAACAGCAGGAACTTTACAGTTACTAATCAAGAATGGCACGTCAATTTCCGTCGATGCTGAAGAATGGATATTCCCCTGGTGGCTCCGGGAGGCACGAGGTCCCTGGCAGGATCCAAGCAACTTTCAGAGCACAAATGACTGCCAGCAATAAAAGTGATCAGATAGCATGAGTGATTGCATCTCATCTCTCAATCGTCATTCGATCACTTCAGTCCGCAGACCCCCAAAGTTCGTAATTGGACACGATTGGATTCGAAAATCCCCCACTCTTCCATGATAGCATGCTTGAATCGGCACACACAAACGCTTGACCATTACCTGACAGATTTCCCCATTTAGGAAACATAAAACCATCAATCTCCATCACTCTGCCACAAGATGAATAATACAAATAGTGGAACATGGATCTCCCACCCATTACCCCCTCCTTCCCCCACCATCAAAGCTCGTGATTGCGAATGAGCTTAGAAATGCAAACCGTGGGGGGTCCGTCGTACTCGCGAACGTGTTGGGGTTGCGGTGATGCTTTGAAGTCTTTCTCAAATTGCGCGATCGCGTTCCTTACCTAACTCACTGCGCCACGATCGCGAACAGCATACCCACCTTAACGAAGTCTTTTAAAAGGAGGGCGGTCGCAGCGGTCTTTTCCAAAAGCCAGTGCATCACAGGCACCAGAATCCAGAATCATCTTTGACATTGCTATCTGAGTAAGAACATGGCCCCTCCACACGCACTCGCAGAAACGGCGGCTCTTCCGGACCAAGCTACCTTAATCAGCGATATCAAAGCAACAGCTAAAAGCCAAACTGGAACTGATATCCCTTCATATGCGATTCCTGCACCTACTTACGCCGAAGCTTTTGATACAACTGAGGAAACTAGCTACGAGTATGACTACCTCCTTCCCAGCTTTCCCGACGTTAAGTGGGAACCTTTAGCTGAGTTTGAGGTCGACCCCGATCGCGGGCTGTTCGGGGATGAAAAGTACTCGCGGCTTCTTAGCAATAGCGTTACAGCTGAGAACGTACTTCCTACCATTGGAACTGAACTCAAGGGAGTGCGTCTAGCGGATCTCACCAACGAGCAGAAGGACGATCTGGCTCGGTTGGTAGCCCACCGCGGTGTGGTCTTTGTTCGTGACCAATCGGACTTTACTGTCGAGAAACAGCTGGATCTTGGTCGATACTGGGGCAAGCTTCATAAGCACGCTACCACCGGTCTCCCGAAGAAAGCAGGTCTTGAGGAAATTCACGTTGTTTACGCTGACGGAAAGCGACCTCCACGAAACAACCAGTTTACACAGCAAGAACTTTGGCATTCGGATGTCACATACGAGCTTCAACCTCCCGCTTATACCTCATTTAGGGTAATCACCACCCCTCCTGGTGGTGGCGGTGACACTCTCTGGGTGTCGGGATATGCAGTCTACGACCAGCTTTCACCCGCCTTCCAGCAGTATCTCGAGGGATTGAGCGCCATTCACTCAGCTCACGAGCAAGCACAGGGCGCCCAGGCCTCTGGAACAACGGTTCGCCGTGATCCTATCACTACTGTCCATCCGCTAGTCCGGACGCACCCCGTTACGGGATGGAAGTCTGTCTTTGTTAATCCAGGATTCACTCGCTCGATCGTTGGAGTTCCTAAAGCCGAGTCTGAGGCTATTCTTTCGTTCCTCTTCAAGCTGATCTCGCAATCCGTGGATGTGACTGTCCGCTGGAAGTGGTCAAAGGATGCCGTGGCAATCTGGGACAACAGATCCACGATACACTCAGCTACCTACGACTTTTGGCCAGAAAAGCGGCATGCCATTCGCGTCACTCCACACGGTGAGCGGCCAGTTTTCAAGGGCGGAAAGAGTAGGCAGGAGGATCTGGACGAAAAGGCGGGCCATCCCAAGGGCTTGAGAAAGCAAGTTGGCTCATTAAAGGTCTCAGGTTACAATGACTAGGAGGGGTCTGCAATTTTTGTTGAATATCAATACATTATATGCTTTGTGAAAAATGACATTGGGATGTGTATGTTAATAATCCAAACAGTTCCAATTGCCTTACTGAAGTACATGATCAGATACAAAAACAAGAAAAGGATCCGATACAAGATCTCATCATATCTGATACTTGTAGTGTATCTGTCGCGCACTCGGACTATGATAATCGATAAGGCCAAAGCTCGAATCGTCTGGACTGCCAGGTTGTAACTTTATCTGGCGGTGCGCCATGCAAGACTGGTGCCGAGCAAGCTTATGTTAATGATCGTTGGTTGCGTGCTGGCATTTCGCCATGCAACGTGGTTTCTGGCATTCTATCCCAACCTTCCGCCCCCTTTGAAACCTGCGCGGATGCTACGTGCCGTTGTTGCAAGTCCATTTATCTGGACATGAACCCAGGACGAATAGGAACAACATTAGAGGTGGATGGATATTACGCCGTAGAAGATTTCTATCCTTTTGATAATTTTGAAGATTCAATTACTATAACACTCTTAATGCCTTCTGAGGCAGAATCCAGTGGCGTTTCATCATTGAAGTCCCGTATTGCTGAACTTGCCCCACTAGCAATAAGCTTTCTCACAATATCCTCATTTTCAATAATGACAGCTATACGAGAGATATCAATCAAAGTGGCGTGACACGGGTATTTCATGTGTTTTCTTACCATAATGTAGTGGTGTTTGGCCCTCATTATCTTGTGCATCAACGGATGCACCTCGCTCCAGTAGTATCTTGGTCAGTTCCACATACCCTCGATCCGCGGCCCAGTGCAATAAGGTCATCCCTTGATCATCCACTTGATTGACATCGGCACGCTTGGCATCAATCATATCAACGACCTTCTCAATTACCCCTTCCTCGGCCCAGTTCCATATTGTCTTGTCGGCATCACTTGACGGACCAGTTAGTTTCGTATTTGACTTGGTAGCATGGATTTATGTCCACATACCTAATCTCTTCACGGTCATTGGCCATTGTACTAACTGATACACCGGTAGACTTGTCAGTCTTTTCAGGGCGTGTGCGTGGTGATGTTTCGCTATCCGTAGTCTGGAGATATGCAATACAGTTGGTGCAAGGAAATGAAGAGACTCCTGGAGCTACCAACTAACCTCGCGATCGCTCTCACCCGGCTTCCAGCCAGCATGCTCAGCAACGAATCTCACATATCGTGACATTGCTTCTTGCTTGGGCAAATCTCCTAAAGAAGCCCATGCATCCCACTTTGAACGTAGTGGAAGTCAGAAAACGGCCTGTGTTGAATATCGATTGAGCTCCATCGACTGCCAACCTTGGCCTTCCCCGCAAAGTCAAAGAAGCCTGGCTTTGGAACGTTGCATGATCCAACAGTCGCAACTTTGTATAACGCGTAAAACTATTAACGCACTTGGCATCTAGTTACATTCATACCCAAAAAGAACGCAAGTCCTAAACAGCATTTCTTTCAACAAACCTGTAACATGATCTCATTGCTCAAATGCAGGTCTTGCCGTGACGCAAGATACTTTGCAGCTGCATGGAAATTAGCTTCATCCTCGCTTGCGTCTGGGACGGGAGCTGTTGGCATCGTCTAGTCAAAAGTAAGTAAACTGAAGGAAGGGAAAATACAAAGCGTTGTCATTCTCAACCGTGTGCACACGTAATGATGCCATTCTGGGCAGTCATCGGAATTTCAAAAACTTTGTAGATCTCCCCATTTATTCCATCGTCATTTCACTGTAAGGAATTCCACAGACATGCTGCGTAGGTCCTATCGTTTAGGACTGCTTGCAGGTCCAGGTTCCCACAACACCATGGGGCTGAAGCGCATCGCTTGCCAGCCGATGCTCTGCCGAGAATTGCACCTGGTTCCCTTCGCCGCGGCCGAAGACAGCAGAACCAAGTTAAATGGCGCAAAAAGTAATGGAACGACTAACTCATAGCTTCTCTTTTGATGCTTACAGTCCTCTTGTCGTTCATTTTCAGACGCCATGCAAACTGAAGCAGCAACGCGACGGAAGTGGATGGTTTTGCCCTACGTACGCAACCGTACGTCTGCGACACATCGGTACATGTCCCTCCACTGTCACTATAAATGCTTTTTGGTGCTCTTTCCTAATGCAGTCAAACGAATCTAGTATGTGGATCAATCGGTTTCTCGCTGAAAAGCAACAACAAGCGCTGGAAAAGCGGGCAGAGTCGGGTGAAAGCCAGACCGACATACCAGTCATTCTTGAAAAGAAAATGAAAGACTCTTATATTGAGGAATATCTTCTTTTCAAAACCGAGCCGGATGTCAAAGAAGAGTATCTCAATGTATATGGTGGAATTCGGATCGGGAAGATCCTTGAAGACCTTGATGCCCTAGCTGGATCGATTGGGTACTTGCATTGTGATGATGGGCGATCAGAGACGATTCCGTTGACCATTGTAACAGGTGAATATCATGAAGATGGTTCTAGAAGCGCCTGGAGACACACACACTGATTATACATCCTAGCGAGTCTTGATCGCATTGACATGTTGGATGTCATACCACCTGATGAAGATATTAGGATTAGTGGCCATGTCACATGTAAGTGCATCTGGTGATGCATTTAAGCGTGCATATGTTAACTGAGATATAGGGGTAGGAACATCATCAATGGAGGTCAGCTGCTGGGTCGAGACAGTGCCAGAGGGAGCCCCGCAGTCAGGTCAATCCGCGTTTGGAGTTGGCCAACCATCGGCGGACCAGCGTGTCCCTGGCAAGCCAATTCTTGCGGCAAAGTTTTCAATGGTGAAGTCATTCCCGTCTTACTCATTGCGAAAATACCTATTGATAACGTACGCATGATTAGGTTGCAAGAGATCCGTACACTGGAAAGGCCGCGGCCATCAATCAGTTGAAGCTGGAAACAGAGGAAGAGCGCCGATTATTTAAACTGGGAGCTGGTGAGCCTTAATTCCCGAAACTGTCTTGAAGCCAAGCTGGCGAGCTAACCGAGTCCGTGTTTAGAGCACAAAGCTCGAAAGGTCGCCGAGAGAAGGTTTGACTTAAGCCTAATACCCCCAAGTTTTGAAGAGGTAATCATCAATCTCCTGCAACATTCTCTTTTCAATAGATCTCACCCCTTTGCTCTTAGATGTCCCTGGTACATGACCTATATAAAGAGTACATCCAATATTTGGATCCAACCTACAACAGGGACATGCCAGAAGATGTGAAATGGATGAAAGATACTTTAAAACAAAGCCTCGTTATGTGCATGCCTCAAGACCGCAATATTCACGGAAACGTATTTGGTGGCTATCTGATCCGTCTCGCATACGAGTTAGCCCACTCGACTGGTCTCATCTTTTGCAGATCACGGATACACTTTGTTGCCCTCGACGATATCAGCTTCCGTAAACCAGTGCACGTTGGATCACTACTTAGTCTCACGTCTCAAGTAACCTATTCCTCCGGGTCGCCGTCTCGTAGTTTCCAAGTCAAGGTTCGGGCAGATGTATTAGATCCGATCAGTGACGAGCAAAGCACCACGAATACGTTTCATTTTACGTTCATGGCCTTAGACGGGGGGTCAGTTCCTCGCGTCATGCCAAGATCTTACGATGAGAGGTGAGCTACTATCAGATTTGCTCAAATGCTGCGAGGCAATGAATTAACTGGTTGATTCCACACAGTATGAGGTACATCGAGGGCAAGAGAAAAAAGGAGAGGTGGATGCAAGTGGCGGAGCATAATACAAGCATCTTCGCTGGTGGGGAAGGGGACAGAACAAAGCAGCGATAAGAGTTCGTTCACTTTATTCTATGTATAAGCATTACACCAAGTATATATTATCAAAGATTCGACTACGGGGACCTTCCACTTTCATGACGGTATAGAGTATAAACGATATAAGTCTGCGACCAGATACAAAGACCCACAGAGAACCAAAAGATTAGGCCGAGTCTCGTCCTGTCCCAGCGCATTTAAGCATTGTGATAGGCTTGGGAATGACAGACAATGGACACCCGAGAATGAATTGACTACTCGTTCCCGTATCGAATCGGCTGGTATACATCGGATCCATGGCATCTGTTCTGGCTGACTAAAGGGGACAGCATAGAGGCTGTCACCCTCTTTCAGAAGGTAGCTCAGCAGGCCTTCCAAGTCCTTCCCTTGCGTCAAGCCCACTATCCATCCTACACGCCCGTCTTTTGTTTTACTGCGTTGATTGCTAACAAAGTCGGCTAAGGCTTCCGCTGCCGGGGGGTTGTGCGCACCATCAATCAGTATCCTACCCAAACCTGGGATATCGACCCATTCCAGCCTTCCAGCCCATCGTACTGTGGACATCCCAGACGTGATTGCGTCAATTGGGACCTTGAATTGAGGATGCGCAGAGGTGAGCACATCAATGGCTTTCAGCGCTGTCGCAGCATTTGACAACTGAAAGGCGCCGAGAAGAGCTAAAGGAGTGCGGACAATTTGGCCGTTGTATTGGACCTCGATCAAGTCTGAGTCCGATGGGCGAACGGCAGGAGAAGCAATGTGGACTGGACAGTTGTGCGCGGCGGCCATGCGTATTAGAACAGGAGTTACTTCTTCTTCGACCTGTGGTCCAATGACGACCATTGCTCCCGGTTTGATGATGCCACCCTTCTCTGCGGCAATCTTTTCGATTGTGTCCCCAAGGAGATCTACATGGTCCATACCGATCGCAGTAAAAACGCACACTAATGGACTACAGCAAACATTGGTCGCGTCTAATCTCCCACCCAACCCAACTTCCAATATCGCTATATCGACATGTTGCTCCGCAAATACCAAAAAGGCTGTCGCTGTCTGAATTTCAAACAAGCTGGCCCCAATTGCATTCTCTTCGTCAGCCCTGAATGCTTTCCCGTAGCATGTCGCATACAAATCTTTGGCTATGATACGGTCATTAATGCGAATTACATCAAGGGGAGAAACCAGGTGGGGCGAATTGAAGCGGCCAGTTCTGTAACCTGCATGCGTGAGGATTGCTGATATGCATGCAGTCACTGATCCTTTGCCATTGGTACCGGCTACGTGTATGACCGGAAATTTGGTTTGAGGGCTGTCTAGAGCGGCTAGAAGGCGGTTGATGCGGTCCAAACCCAATTCAATGGATGTGGGCACCATGCTTTGTGGTGGCAAGGACAGTCTGTGGGGTTGCTCCCGTCTGAGGGTGCTTACGAAAGCGCCTGTTGCCACAGCAACTCGCCTCTCTTCTTGGACAATCTGTCGTGTGTTCACCACCTCACCTTGCTGCTGCAGATATGGAGGCACAACTAGACGAAGTATGGAAAATGTAGCTTTCGAACATCCGATTTCGCGTTGCTAACCTGTTGGTAAATATCGTTCATAGCTTTTTTCCTTTCTAAGAGATCCTAGACCAGATGTATGCAAAATTCCGTTTTGAAAGCAATTTTCTCCCGAAGCTTAACCCAATCCTATATTAGGTGCGGCAACTAGCAGCAAAGAATATTGCAGGACTCACTACAACGCCGGAATTTCTTCCCTTTTTCAAGAAAGATGGCTGTCGAGTAGTAAAGGATCTAATGGCATTGACCAAGGGAGAGCCGGTTGGTGTGATCTATGGTTCAGTTCCGCAAGCAAAAGTTGACACCATGGATTTCTTTTTAGCTGGCAGCTCATGATGCACTCAGTGCTTTAATCAACCTGTGCGTGGACCCTGTCTTTGTTTCCGTTATGGACAATGAAGATTTCCTTTATGACCTGATATTGCTGATTGTGGTATGTAGATCATATCGTATCACCCAAATATGTCTTCATACTAATACTTATCTTTGTGCTTCTTTATATCTGACTAGTTACCTCGAAATGTAGTAGCCGATCTATGTTGTATGTTGTTAAACAATCTTTCCGAAAGTAACTCTGTGGCACGGAAACTCGTCGCGGATATCTCACGATCAGCAGCTGCGCCCAGCCCATCAGCGGAATCCACGTCTCCTATCCCAACTCCTTCCACACAACCTAATCCCTCCACCACCAAACTAAAAACCCATTACCTCGACAATCTGCTGGAAGTCTTTGTGAGGGGTGCAGGGAAGGGATATAATCCGGACGCCGAATATCATTTCCTTGGTGGGGTGCTGTCAAATGTGGCGATGACACCAGCCGGAGCGGCATGGTTCCGAGGACGGACGGGAGTTGACGGAGCGTTACGATTGAGTAAGATGGTGCCATTTACCGAGCACCCCAACCGTATCCGCCGTAGTGCCGCCATCCATACAATCAAGAATACAGCTTTTGAACCAGAAGGACACGCACTATTACTCACTGATACTGAGCTGAATTTGTTGCCATATCTCCTTCTTCCTCTATCTGGGCCGGAAGATTATACAGATGAGGTGCGACGAAGCTGAATGATGAATTGACCCGCAGTGATTGATATGGATTTTTGATTTTTAAGGAAATGGAAGGAATGCCAGACGAGTTGCAGCTTCTGGAACCAGACAAGGAACGTGAGCAGGATGCCAAGTTACGACTTGCCCTTGTTGAAATTCTACTCCTTCTGACCACTACACGACAAGGACGTGAGATTCTTCGGGCCAAAAAGGTGTATCCTGTGGTACAAAAGCTTCATCTACAGGAAAAAGATGAGAAAGTGCAAGAAGCTATCGAACGATTGGTTCAGATGCTATGTAGAGACGAAGAGGATGGAGGGTCAACCAATCTGCCGATTCCGGTTGCAAAGAGATTAAAGTCTGTGGATGCAAAGGACTATGTTATTGAGGAGATGGAGGATTCTGATTCTGATTCTGATGGGGGAATGATTGAGCAGCTGCTCTAATGGTGGATAGTTTATTTTCTTGAGACCTTTTCATTTGTTTATACTTTCATAATATCATTAATTCTTGCATGCAAACGTAAGCAAAATCACGTGATATTCATTTAACCAATCAAACTGTGCCATAAAAGTAGCCAATCAGCACATTTCACCTGACTTTTCTTGCTGCCGCGCCACATTGGGCCTCGTTTGTTTGTCGTGGTCGTTGTCGGCAACGTCCAGCAAGAGGCCTTCCCTTTTCCTTCCCTTCTAATTCTGAGAAGCCCGATAACGCACGTCGTTCGAAATCTTCGATACGGCACGTTAACCCCCCAAAAAAGAAGAAAGATGTCCACGTTCCAGAAGGTACAGGCGTAGAAACACTATCGAGGGGGAGCGGGGGTCTTTCGGGTCTCATGCAGTTGGAAGCAAGTGTGGGTTCGGAGTGAACGGTTTTTATTACTGTCGAGAACCGTCTGAGAGCAGAAATGGAAAATTCATTTGGAGGGTCTGACGGACCTGTGGACGGAGTAGTGATCTGTGAAATGGACGAACGGTGGAAATTGTGGACGAGGGCCGCCTTTTCGTTCTCATAGACTGGGAGGGTGTCCGGACACACCGTGAAGCTGATAATGTTCGTAAACTAGCTTATTAACCGCGTGCTGTTTTTCTTTTGCATAGGAGGTTGTTATTGACGGCAAGGGCCACTTGCTCGGTCGTTTGGCATCGATTGTTGCCAAACAGTTGCTCAACGGCCAGAAGATTATTATTGTCCGTGCTGAGGAGATCAACATCAGCGGACCCTTCTTCCGCAACAAGTGTACGTACTATTTTTTTTTCGCATATTCTTCTTGGTGGTGGCAGAACCTCATCCCCTCTCGGTGATTTCTAGTGAAGTACATGGCTTTCCTCCGTAAGCGTTGCGTTGTCAACCCTGCCCGAGGTGTCTTCCACTTCCGTGCTCCTTCCCGCATCTTCTGGCGCACCGTTCGTGGTATGGTCCCGCACAAGACCGCCCGTGGTGCTGCTGCCCTTGAGCGCTTGAAGGTCTTCGAGGGTGTCCCTCCCCCGTACGACAAGCAGAAGCGTTTGGTCGTCCCTGACGCCCTCCGTGTGCTCCGTCTCTCTCCCGGTCGCAAGTTCACCGTTCTCAAGCGCATCTCCAGCGAATTCGGCTGGAAATACCAGGACGTCGTTGAGAAGCTGGAGCAGAAGCGCAAGACCAAGTCTCACGCTTACTACCTTCAGAAGAAGGCTCTTCTCCGTGTTCGGGCTCAGGCTGCCACAAACGCACAAAAGGACCTGACCGCTGTGAAGCAAACTCTCTCAACTCTCGGTCACTAAGCGCTGTTGCTGGGTGGGCTTTCTTGTTAATGTTTGAAGTGTGAGATACGGGAGGGATGGTAGAAGGTCACAGAAGGAGGGGGGTCGTCGTGCGACAGGCCCATCTCTGGACGGCGGGAATTACTCAACAGTAGTTAACCTGTTATAATGTCCCGGATGTAACAATACAATATTGCCGCACATAAGTCATTATTGGCCTACTCGAGTCTGAGGGATCTTTACATTTCAATCATGTCTATAGATATCAAATTGGCCACCATAAACTGGGTTGGGTGCAATGCAAAAATGGAATTTGGGTTGTAGATGCGAAGCGGGGTTCCAAGTTTATCATTGATTCGTACGTTTTGCTCGCCCTACAAGACGGAAACTCTAGCAACTCAGCCGAATTGCGCATTTTTGTGAATATATGCTTTATTGTTGATACACGAGGTACATAAGTCTACCTGCAATTTTACAAGCAGTATTCTTAGTGTTTCGGTATACATAGAAGAGGCGTATCTTCACTTGTTAACCTTACCATATGTTGCCTTCTGCTAATTCCAACCCTTCATTCAGCTTCATGCGCGGTGGGTACACGTTCAGGTATCGGCGGACCAGACAATTTAAATGGTTTAATCCATCCGGTCCTCATCTCCTTCATCAAGTCAAGGTACTGTTGAGACAGGTGTCTGCAGTTTTGCAAATGGTTGACACCCTCCCGCCTGTAACACCAGCGCATCTTGTCGCGAAGCACCGTCACTTCCTGAATACGGACCATTTGTTCGCGGAAGAATTCGTCACGCGATTTCACCACAGCTGCCCGATCTGGAACAACAGAACGGTTAGAAAAAGTGGGACGAAGAGGTTGACTCAACAACCAGTTGTGAGCACTATTGTGCGTAAAGCACTTTGCTCATCTGCAAGCTCAATCTATTCTTTGCTCTCCCCCAGGGATTCCAGCACGTTCCCCTGTTCCCCTGTCCTCAAACTCCACATCTCCCAGAGGTTTAACCATACCGTAGACGTTCAGGTCGGGATCGATGGTGGGCATCGGTGAAATCTGTCGTACGGAATCCCCCAGTCAACAGGTGAGCTTTTCCTTCTCTCTTTACATGAGTATGCTCACTCGATTGGGAGCTTTTGAAACCTCACCTGCATAGGTTCGTGTGTCGCCGCCATTGTGAATGTTCTGTGGAGTTGCAGCGTGCAACTTGCGTGTGGTTGTGAAGGTTGGAAGGAGCCGAATTTGTTCTGGTGGGAGGCACGTGAATTTACACGTGATCATGTTACCTAATCTGCCAAGAGGCTATTTCCGACTATTGCCCGTTTTCCTTTGTCGTATTTGCTTTCACCAAACTCTCATCATCGCTATGGAGGCACCACCTCTTCCCCAACGTAATGAAAAGAAAGTGAAACGCCCTGTTCCTCCTCTTCCTACTGATGACAGAAATGCAGCTGGCAATGTACCATCCATCGAGGAAACCTCTAGTTTTCGTGACATTATCGTCCCGGAACTACCTCTGCGAAACTCGCAGCAATCGTTTAATCCACCAACCACAACTCCGCAACGACGACGAACTGAGGACGTGGAGACCCTCATTTCGCGCGCCCCAAGCGTCCCGACAACTATGCCTGAAGTGTTTGCGGAGGAGAACGATGATGGGCAGCCTGTGGAAGGCAGGACCTTCTTCAATGTATCTAACGTTTCAGACGGGCAGCGTAGCCTTGATCTTCGCCTATCACCGTCTAGTGACGCAGATTTGCGGGTAGCAGGCGACAATTCTGGCAGACATGGTAAAGCGGCTGAGGCGTACGCGTGTGCCACAGAACCCACACTGGCAGACATGGAGCCTCCACCACCGTACAATTTTGAGTGTTTCCAATACTCTGCTGATAATGGTCAGGTGAACATGAAAGATCAAGAATCGGCTGTCCTTCATGCCATTACAGTACCCGGCATCAAGCCTCCCGCGAACGTTCAGGAGCAGGAAATGATCCCGGATCAGCAGTACGACAATTTTCCAAGCCCAGCTCCCCACCGTCGCTGTTATTCAGACTGCACAGACGTATCAAGCTCACATAGCAACTCAATCGAGGACTCTGATGTGCGGAAGGGGCGACGGGACATGTTTCCAACCTCCCGCGACACTGCATCTGATGTGGAGTATCCAGGTTCTTCTGACGAGAACGTCAATCTCCATAGTATTCATACTCAAAAGTCACACCCTGCTGGATCAGCGGTGACAAATTCCTTCCCCAATGCCCCCGGTCCTAATGGTCCAGGCACCCCAGCATTACCTCCCCCGTCAGGTCCTCCCAGCCACACTCCAGATTCCAACCCAATAGCATATCCACATCCAAACGAGCATCCTAGCGCCCGGAATCCGCTTCACCCGTCACCAACTGCCTGCGAAATTCGTGAAGAGTGGGAACCAGGCATGGATCCATCTTTCTCATCTCGAAGCAAACTTTCCAATCTACTATCATCCAAAGCATGGAAATCTAATAGCGTGATTCCACTGGCGGGTGCATCTGGGGAGACTGCCTGGCGGCGAGTTTGGATTGAGTTGGTACCTGATGATGGATGGAAGGTGGCGGTTTGGGAGGTTTGGAAATGTAGAGGGAGGAACGGCGAAGTGGTCTACCAGGTACAAAGAGGAATCACTGCTACATGTATTGAAAGGACCTCTGACTGACATTCCTGACAGAAAAAACCGTCTTCATCACCCATTTCGACTCACAGCCTTCGTCATGCGGTGGTCACCCGTCCACGAACTGGATACGGCACGTCTCGTCCAGATATTGTCTGTATCCATTTGGTCAATGGGAAATATCTAGTACTTTCCATGCCAGACGCTCAGGTCCAAAGAGAATGGAGTAAAGGCGTCAAAGCAGCGGCGGAAATGGCAAGTAGATCCCCTTTAAAACCAGACAATATGAAAGCAGGGTCCAAATAGATGCTGAACGGAGTATGGGTAGGGAGGCTTTCACACCATCCCCACTATTGAATTTATGCATAGATAGTTATCTACATTGATATTCACCGTCACCAAGAGGTGGACACTACAATAATATACCATGATTGAAATACTATCGCCGCCGTTTCCCTTTCCCTGTCTTGTGAACTGGCGTTTTACCTTTCGCTTTCGCTGACAACGGGCTCGCGCTGGCACTATCTGTTGAATGCGAAGGATCGGTTGCAGACGTATTTAATTCGTCCGCACTATTCCTGGCTGATGCGGTATCAGGCGTTGCAGTTGGCTCACCCGGAGCTGTCGGCACATCGCTCAGGTGGGTTGATTCGCTAACTGCCTGCTCACCACCCGCTCTTCCACTACTCCCAATGTCCGTGCCACTGCTGCCACTGCCCTCCTCCGCAAAATAAGCTTTTGAATGTTCATTATTCAAGCGTCCATTTGATATTACGTGCTCCACGGGCGGTAGTCCGTTCGGAACTGGTATTGGTTCGTGACCGTTCTGCTGGGAAGATCCGCCATTGATCTTCTTTCCAGCATCTGAGCGGAAACTCAATTGCGCTCTGTCGACAACACTAGGCACCATATCTGCTACGGCTTTCCCCTTCCCTTTCTTCTTGTCTTCCTTGTCTTCCGTTTCGAACTTGCTTCGAACCTCTTTGTATCGTTGCAGCTCTTTAGGACTCACACTAGGCACCAATTCCTCGAGAGCTTTACGGAAATCCACCTCCTCGACTTGGACAAAAGTGTCTTCAGCCTCCGCCATATTCTCCAGATAATACGGCGGGGGAATGGGATGAGGATGGTGCTCGTGTGGACCTGACGCATTCAGAGTTGCTGAGAAGTTTGCTGTTAGCGACTCCCAGAATACAAACCGAACTAACGCACGAGGCTACAGCATACCAATCTTGGCGTCAACATTATCGATTGTCCTTATAATCGCTTTAAGCATAGCATCTGAGCACAGAGCATAAAAGTCAGCGCCGGTGTAGTGGAATGGACACAAATCGGCAATGCGGCGCAGGTCGAGAGACGGATGTAAGCGGAACCTGTTAAGGAGAGTATCGTAAGGATCTGAAACATCCCTGGAAAGGTGTTGAGCACCTACTTTCGGGTCAATGCCTTCAAAATATTCAGTTGCGAGTCATGGTCTTCGCTAACGCCCAGATAGAGCAGTTTGTCAAACCTAGAAATAAACGGTGTAAGCGCAGACTATCTTGATAGCAACGAGTTCATTCGATCAGATCCGGAACGCACCTTCCCGGTCGTAGCAAAGCAGGATCTAATAAATCTGGCCGATTGGTAGCACCGATCACAAATACGTCCGCACCACCTCCCATTCCATCAATCTCCGCAAGAAGTTGACTCACTATTCGGTCCATAACACCGCCAGAATCCCCCTTTTCCCCGCGCTTAGGCGCAACACTGTCCAACTCATCAAAGAAAACGACGCAAGGTCGAGCATCACGAGCTTTTTGAAAAACACGGCGCACGTTTGCTTCCGATTCACCGATGTACATGTTCAGTAACTCGGGCCCTTTTACGGACAAGAAGTTCAAGGAGAAGTTGGTAGCAACCGCCTTAGCCACCAAGGTTTTGCCTGTCCCTGGCGGGCCGTATAGAAGGATACCCGAACGCTTCTTCATACCACTGGCGAAAAGTTCAGGATGTTCCAGTGGCAACTGAATGGTATCATAGATGTTGTCTTTGACGTGGCTAAGACCACCGACGTCATCCCAGGTAACGTTCGGGATCTTCGGCGCGCCTATGGCGTCGGAATGGGCTGCTCGTGACTTGTCTAGAGCTTTACTGAAATCTTCAGAAGTTACCGCTACGCCCGCATGTACTACGTCTGATTCGGAAACGTTGTGCCCTAATGCTTGCCTGTGTGCCCACTTGTCAGTATGTGGAGGTGGACAACGACATGCACGTCACAGAACGTACATCGCGCCCAGTACCCGCTCTAGGGCATTGTAGCCGGCGCGGGCTACCAGATCAACAAGATCACGAGCAACAAGTGCCGCAGTTTGCATGGCCAGAAGGGGCAGGCTGACATCCGGCGTCATCGAAATGCCTTTGGTTAGATTCGTCAATATATGCAATCGCATTTCCTCTGAGGGGCTCTAAAGGAAGTGGCAGAATCAGTAAAGACACTTGTTATCCTCTTCCGAGATAGAGCCAACCTCGCATAACAAATGGTGCCTGAACAGAGCCTGCATTCCGGTAGGAATCTTATCCAAATCAGCAGTTGTACCGACTACCATCACTACGTGTCCTGACGTTTTAAAAGACTCCGAAATCATTGTCAAGCACTCAGAGAGAACCTTGGTCACAGTCGGTTCTGCGGAAGACAATGAGACATTAAGTACGTTATGTGTACCAAAGTACAATTCCTAAGCATATCACATACCGTCTCCTGGCTCGGCGGCAGCAGCTCCAGGTTTTTTAGCCAGGGCATCGACGTGACGTATAATTAATACACACGGCGCCGTGGCAGCAGCCTTCTCAAATTGAATTTGCAGGAATGACTCCGTTTTGGCATCCGTGTCACCGATGATGTCGTAGGCATTGACCTACGTGGAGGTCACGGAATGAGCTCTCGTCACTATCGCTCTCTACTAGCCGGCCACTTACCTCCAACAGATGAATTCCTAGATCTTCCGCAACGGCATATATCAACGTACGTTTGCCCGCTCCTCGAGGACCATGAAGAAGAACTGTGCAATTCAGTCCTAATGCCAAGGACGTCGGATGGAGACATGTAGACATGAGTCCTGAAAGTTCCCGGTATGCATCGCTGGCGCTTTTCTCCGGTGCAGTTGGTACAATGCCTAAAGAAATGGAAACGGTCAGCCCTTTGTGCAGTCGGTTAACGCATTGCAAAAAGGTAACCAACGGACCAGCTCCCAAGTAGCTCCGTTGTCGTGGCGGGACTCGACCATGCGCGATACCGGACTGCGTTATCCTTGTGACGGCAGGGTCTATTTTTACCATGACACCCATGGATCTTGAAGTTCCCTTCGAGTCAATGGATGAATCAACAGCCACATGAGTGATTTTGAAGTACGCTAGATCGTTGGCTCTCGCAGCCGCCGGGAAACACCTTCACAACACAGCCGTGAGCCATTACGATGATTCCTTAAAAAAGGGTGCGATGGCTCTTACTGTAGATCATGCTCTACAATCTCATCACTATCATCCATCGAGAATAGGGCATGCATGCGAGCTTGTTCCTCTGAGTCCAGCACAAAAACTTAATCTCATTGATCGGATGAAACCGCTTCCACAAATTCTCACCATTAACCACGACGGTGATGATATCCCCTTCGCATACCACCCTTTCTGTGTCCTCGAACCATTTTCTTAGCTGAATCAAGCACTCATCCAACACTCTCTTGTCATTTGTTAAAGAACCGGCGAGACGCGCCACCGTCACTTCGCTTGCCACTGGTATTGCTTCCATCATTTGTTCCCGGGAGAGCGGCATCAGGTGTATTGGCTTGGAGGGATTGAGTTGCATATTGAAATATAATGATGGAGACATGTAGGCGTTGGGTAACTGCGAGCCTCCCCTTCTCGATTGGGTTTAAGCAAAGAAGTCGTCAGCGAAACGCCGAGCTATCAGGATAAAAGCAGGGATCTACCTTTGCTCGAAAGGCGTATCGCAACCATAAATTCTGCACAATCGCCCTTCCGCTGAAGATGGGTCGTTTAGCACCGAAACCTATCGAGCGCAGGGGAATTTAGCGGGCGGTCGAATTGGTAGAATCAAAAACACCCAGCTCATTACCATGCTTCCGCTGAACACTTTGAGCTTAACCAAAATCGAATATGGAACCCAAATTCCGATATCCAAGTCGTCCCGCGCGCCGGGTTTGGGATATACCATCGACCGAGGTACCCGGTGACTCAACACTACAGGCAATGCTTCCACACTACTCAAGCTTCCCCTGCTGCCATGAATTTCTTCTTCATGTGCTGCGTCAACGAAATCTGCGTCTAGACGATCCGCATCTGTGCTGAAATGAAGGCCATCCTCTATGCCGGCATCGTCAAGAAGGACATCTGGCACGAGAGATTCGTTGCCCAATGATTTGACTGCTGTCATACTGAGGTCAGGACCGACGAGCCATTCTGCTCTCGAAAAAATGACCCGCGAGTTTGCTGAGATTGTTCCTTGTAGGACCGGCGAGCACATCAGCACGCGAAAAACAAGGACATTATCGTCGACCGATATTCTGCAGGTAGCGGATTGACGAAGTAAGGTGGCGTCAACAATCAACTGATTTTGAATGGAGCGACCATCTTTAGCATAAGAGCACTCATTAGCGTGCGGGTCATAAATGCGAGCGGGGAAAGGGAACTATGGGACGGCGCATGTGGGTACCTTTCGTTGCCGTTTCGTAGGAAGCTTGATCCAGTGCACCCAATATGACTTCATTGAGCTCGACGGTCCCACAGGTATGCAATTCGATATCAACTTCATCATCTGGATCTGGCACCGGAAGTTCGTTTCGGGTGAAAAATTGTGGAGGGATTCGCACAGTGGCCTTTTCAACCTTCAACATAGGACATTCAATACGTTCTAACCTTTCAGCTGCACGCTCCACCGGCAACCCCACCTGAGGCGGCTCTCACCTCGGTTGCATAAGATATCCGCACGTACGACAGGAATGAACTACAGGGCGACCGTTGCCCTTGGTGATTTGTAGTAAAGTATGTTTCGTAACCGGCGGAGATACTATCGTCCAGAGTAATAGACACCAAAAGCCGCGACCCACTCCCGGCTACAAGGATACTTTGTAAGAAACAGGGCCCAGCTCACAAATTTTGAAAGTGCAGTCATCGTCACAGACCACGAGAAGGGACACATCTTGCTCCCTGGCGTATCAATTCGTCCCACACATCCTTACTGACAAACAGGCAATCCTCGCCCGGTAAACCATCTTCGGTTGTAAACGCCCGTAGTCGTGTTGAAGGCCGCATGGTTTTCGGTTAGGCAAAGGGTGAACGTCGGTAGATCTCTCAACATTCAGAGTCCGAGTGACACGGACTGTGCCACTCTTAAAGCCATGGCAACAAATGACTATCATTTTGGGACCTCAGGCTTAAACCTCAAAACTGACTACTTGCCGATCTCCGAGCTCCAAAGCAGTACATACCTAGGTATGGAAATGACAAGAGCACTAGACGAGGGGCTCAGCTTGATACGATTGTATCCTTAGAGTTCTGGCGATCCGGCGACGCCTATTTATATCGACGTCCCTCACAGTTTGAGCACGCCATGGCGTCAGGGGGGAGAATGACTGAAGGGCTACGAGTGATCAGCTCGTATTTCAAGCGATCATGGAACTATATGAAAGCCGAAACTGTTGCAGGTAACGGACTTATACTTCCTTTGGTCCATCGCGACGTACGGCTCATATATACCAACCGTAGCAATCAAGTTTGATGTCAGTTGGAGGAAAGAAATGCCCCTTTTTCAGTTTCAAAACGTTGAAGATCTGCAAGACTGGGTTGTAGGATCCGATGCAGATATTGGAGGTCAGAATGACCGTCAGTCATCCCTTATACTGACACCTTGGCTCAAAGATAGTCTTGGAAACTGGTAGGGCTGTCCGAAGCTTATTGGGGACTCACCCCTCAGAATACAGCTTTGTTCTGGGGATCACTATCTACGGATATTCCTCCTGGAGTCAAGATAGATCGGAGTGGATATGCTGGAGTGCGGTCGAAGGTACATTGGGGGACTTCCAGTTA
The DNA here is from genome assembly GCF_000182565.1 of Spizellomyces punctatus DAOM BR117. Classification (NCBI taxonomy): domain Eukaryota; kingdom Fungi; phylum Chytridiomycota; class Chytridiomycetes; order Spizellomycetales; family Spizellomycetaceae; genus Spizellomyces; species Spizellomyces punctatus. The sequence continues at coordinate 1,337,195 of NW_015971541.1, read as the reverse complement.
CTTGTTGGAAAGTCATGGGAACTTACCTAGTTGATGAACAGGAGCGACCGTTGACTCTTTTCCATCGTCCGAGATACGACACGACTCTGTTCAGATATCTGGCAATAAGAGCGAAAGGTGATACGCGACAATGGTTTGTTAACCTACAAACGGATAGTATTTATCCATCATACCTTTGGCAACATCGGCTGTATTTCCAACGACCTGGGGAATGGGAAGTCATAATGGTACGGTGGCAAGCATTTCGTGCTGTGATGCGGGCCAATTGCTAAAAGAAGTATCCAGATACCTTTTCGAGACTTTGTTCTCACGAGTCATGGATACGTGCAAAAGCGTCAAATCACCATGGACCGGTCTAAAATTAAAACTGTCGGATTCTCGCTGGTGCGGCAACCGGGGGATTTCTCTTTGGAGCTGGATTGGATAAAGGCGGTGAATTCGCCAAGAACATTAGGGGATTATGATATCTTAGATCAAGGGGAATACATTGACGAGCAAGGGAATGTGAGGAGGCTGAAGCCGGGTGAAACCTTAAAGGACGTATTTGGACCAAGTATAACACTATTTCCACCGTCTAATAATGATAAAAAGTCGTAACCTGAAAGGCTCAATGAAAATTGCACTGTCAGCCAGTGACCGTACAGTCGACCAACATTCCGACTTCATTGTCTACCATGGACACCTTGAGCTTCGCATTTTACCCTTAACTCTTCCACCCTCCTTGCTACGTTACTTAACCGTATCAGATCTCTCAACACTACGGTTGCATGTGCATCAGAACTCTGCCACACAACTTTAACGAGGTCCGCTTACCTTGCTCAAAATGGGTCTGGGAAGATCGTAGGGAGGTTGGGGGCAGAGGTGCAAACCAATTTAGAGGATTTGTTGGCCGCTTTGGCTTCTTTTGATCTGCGCTTTGCATGTCATCTGTGCTGTCCTGATTCTCTTCTCTCTCGTCGTCTGAAGTCCCGTTTGATTCCTTGACACCACCCGCCCTACGCCGTCGTAGTCCGTCTTCCTTATCCATCGACACGTTCACGTCTGAATCAGTCAGACTCGTGCTTGTATCAAGAACCCCACGCATCAGAAACATTTCGCCCTTCTCGTCTGTATGTCTGCATATCAATCTTTACCAAAACGAATCTCGATGGTCAGTACGGTGAGATACTCACACAACCTTTCCTGCTTTCATCCTCCCGTCATACGCCACGGCGCCCAGACGACCGGGGCCCAAAATGTACTTCGCTTGGGCAAGGTCGATATAGGCTTTTGATAAGGTCTGTCCCGTCTCTGTACGTAACGCCTCGTATTCTGTAAGAGCGTCAAGGAGGGTCATGAGAGAGTCCGATCGATGAGCTGGGGTTATGGAAGGCATGTCGGACGACGCTAGCATCGTCGGCTGCAAAATGTTGGAAAATGTCGCTCAAATTGCGAATTGCCCAACGAAAGCCACGTAAGCGTCCAAGTGCCCTTTCGCACTTCCGGATTAGGCTTTATTACGAACGCGCAAGGCTGTTGACCTTACTCAAGCTTGCTGGAAACGGATCTCCATCCCTTTTCTCGTCGAAATGTCACAAAGCACCGCACGGCCATCCTCCTCTTTACGAAGGCCAGCAATTCTTGAACGAAACCTCAGTAAAGGAAGATCCAATGAGGTACGTAGATCTGTTTACCTCACATGTGACTTGGGGCTCATCAAAATGTCCTTTCCGAATAGGTCAGCGTGGCGGCCTATGCCTTCCTCTTCGCCGAAATGCTCAGCTACGCAACAAAAAAGAGTAGCGGCATTCAGGACATGGAGAAAAAGTAAGCTTGGCATGAAAACGACGAGCCGCGGTCGTCAAGCGGACTTTACCGGATGTATATGGTGACTCATCACCGATTGTATCAGACTGAGCGACTTTGGATATCGTGTTGGTATTCGGTTTCTCGAATTGATCGTTTTCAGAGAGCGGCCCGGCCGTCGAGACACACGTCTTCTGAACGTCTTGTCCTTCATACACTCGACCATTTGGAAAACTCTTTTCGGCAAGGTGGCGGACGCGTTGGAGAAGGGCACGGAAAACGAGGATGAGTGTGAGTGTCGAACTTTAGTACAACATCCCGCTCATTACAATAAGGTCTGGATGTGCTGAGTATCAATTACCAACCCACAGATATGATATCTGACAATGAGCCAAATATAACCAAATTCATTGCGGTACCGCGAGAAATGTCACAACTCAGTTGTGGTGCTTTTATTGGAGGTGTTGTGGAGGCGGTGCTGGATGGATGCGGATTCGTAAGTATCTCGCTACGAACTGAACTGAACCACTGGCTGCCTTAGATATCGATTGATACCTATTTATCCTGTAGCCGGCCAGAGTCAGCGCGCACTCAACGGCAACTGACCAGTTTCCACTTCGGACAACAATTTTAATGAAATTTGACAAGACAGGTATGTGCATCAATATCATGACACTTGGTGTAACAGTATCCTCACACATGGAACAGTTTTGCAGCGAGACAAAACCTTTGAAGCCCGATAGAGATAATATAGATTATGCTCAATTGTACATAATGAAGTGATTTGCTATATTGAGTTGCCTTGGAGAGGGCCTAGGAACAGGTCGCCAACTTCCTGCGCAACGCGCATACCCGATAAAAGTGCACCTAAAGTATATTATTCGGTCAGCACATATCCATATGATGGATGGGCTGTTGAGATTACCGTGGACGGTTGCCGGGTGCTGACGGCATGTCGCTTCGCCCGCCCAAAAAATGTTTCCATGCGTCGGTCTAGCAAGATGGTCATAATCGTCTCCTACATATGAGACTATCAGCGCATACGATTGTGATCTCTCCGCTTGTACAACACCAACCTGAGGCACCATTCGCGACATAGGAATAGCTGCCTCGAGCGAACTCATCTCGACTCCATCGGGTCACAACTTGTTCGACAACAGGGGGAAGGGGATGCTCATAAGGAAAGATACGCGAAAGGACGGTCATAGCCTTATTAACTATTGTCTCATCATCGTCGGCCTCCATCTCGACGGCCGCTTCCCCTGCAATGAAAGAGCATAGAACGGGAAGTCGCGTTGTCGGGTATAAATTCCTAATGATGATACCGCACACGGACATTGGCCATTCGATACATGGGACATGAGGACAAATCGTCGACGTTCCAAAACAAAAAGAATCGTCCTCTAACCGCCGTATATGCCGGAAGGCCGCCGGTCGAGTCTGAACGGTCTTCAGGTTCCGATAACGCGCCAAAGCTATCCATATCTGCCGGCCAGAAGCGGCGTTCAAAAACAAGGATAACTTTATTGAACCACCCCATGCCAAGCCGGTCAATGGCACCCCGTTTCCACGCTGGAAGAGGCGGGTCGAAGACGATACTGTTACTCTGCGGAAACCACGGCATATGGTTGTTTGACAAGACATCAGAGGAGCCATCCTGCGTTTCGCTCTGAACATCACCGGCATACCTACTTTGAGTATCCCTAATGGTACAGTCATTACCTGTGAACCTTGTATTTGTTACCGTGTGAAGGTAAAACGAAAGCTACTAGTGCGTACCAACGCATCGCATTGATACAAGCTTTCATCCGCGCACTCCACTGTAACTTCTCCAGTGACAGGGTCCACTGAGACTAGGTCGACAGTTTTTTCGAACTTGATATCCAAAACCGCGTGCTCTGAGTCCATCCCAAACGCATATGCGTGTGGAACTTGTCCGTATCCTTTTAGGTCATAAAAATACTCTTTGAGTTGGGCCTGCAGAAATAGCTAGGATGCGGAATGTTTTACCTCCCGGAATCATGGCATGGTCTCCTTCAAATCCGTGCTGGTGCGAAGGGTATGATGTCTCAATAGACGCCACAAAGCAGCCGCTTATTTACGAACCTCATCATCCTAAATCGCACGTCCTTAGAATGGCAGTGCACCCGCCTATTTTCTGACCAAGATGACTTGCCTGGTCCCAGTTATATAGGCTAAGTTGATCAATGGATGCAGCGTTCGCGAACTCGAGATTCGCAATATGCCAATTGATAAGTCGCCAATCCAATGGTCGAAGCATGACGCGCTTGGGATGTCGGCTGAGATGATAGTCAAACATCTCTCCAAGGGAAGGTAAAGGTAGCCGTGGGATATCGGCCGGTGTCTTTGTGGATGTTCGCACACGGGGACCAGTGACGACGTAGCGTCTGCCGTCTTCCATGACCGTATGACATGCTGTCAAGAAAGCCAGTAGAAAGGGTTGAGACTTGTCACAACCATGGGACATAAAACGCAATCGGACGATGTGCATGCATGGTTCCAACCTTGCTCCAGTATCTCGTTAAAGAGCTCTTCGCATCTCATATCAACACGCTGATCCACAGCTTCACCATTGTAATCATACAGCTGGCATTCGTTCGCATTGTAGAGAAACTGGTTGAATTGAAACGATTTTAAACACATCATGCGCATCCGCCAAGGGGCCATTTATACGCATACGTGAACGGGCAGTTGTGACTGCTTCATAATAATGACATCTAGTGGATTCCCGTCTTGCGGTGGGAGAGTCGTTTTTTAAAATACATGTTAAATCAAACTTTACTGTAAGTCAGTACATCCGTACAATACCTTCAAACCCAGTCACTATCTTGGAAATATTTGGTACAAGTATGTCATTCCACTGTTCAGCTGCCACACTGCGAAAAAAGAAACAGCAGGCAACTGCTTACCTGGGCAGCTGTCACCAGACGATGAGACTACCATACAAAACCGCGCTAAATTATGGCATTAAACATGGTAGCTGCTTACCAAGATCTACACCAGATGGATGTTCTTCCCCTTGGGCTCTGGTATGAAGCGGTAAGGTAAAAATCCGGCCACCGACCCGCTTTCGGCCTTCTAGGACTGTTATCACCGGTTGTGCTTCGGTTGGATGATGTCTATACAAGTTTAAAAGCTCGCGCGCTGCACTCAGGCCTGCGATTCCCGCCCCGATAACGATAATGCGCGGACTCTGCTTCGAGGATGGCTGGGGAGAAAGAGGCAGAATGCCAAAGTTGATATATCGGTACCTCTGCAGAAATTCATAAGCATCTCTAAGGACCGGCGAGTTCCATATATTGACTAGCCGGCCTTGAATAGATGCCACTTCAGCCACGCGCGTGTACTCGAGATATTTCACCGGATTCCGTAGCCAAAGAGCAAGAATAAAGTTTCGGCATCGTATGTAAGTGGAACTTGCTTCGAGAGTTCGTGCATACTGAGGAAATATAGCTTCTTCAGCTTCTACCATGGAATCCGGAGGAAGGCGAGAATTCGTTGCAGCCAGGTCGCATTCTGAGGCCAAAGAAATCTGAAGTGTCGTAGCATACCCGGACCGCAGTGCAGTGGCCCTTGGTTGTGGCCGAGGCCTGAGTGTGCGCTCGTGCGCGGCCGCAGCCGAAGCCGCTTCACCCGCACCATGCTCTACAGACAGCCTTCTTCCCCTCCTGCTCATCCCATCCAACAGTCTCTGCCTCAGACAACCGTTGATAAGACTATCGCTACCGCAGGATGTCAAGAGTAAGAACTCTGTCAGTCTCTCCAAAGATCTCCAAAGACGAGCGCGACCTCCCAGACAGGCACTATAACCCTTTTTGGCCTTAATGAAATGCGTCTGAACCATATGAAATGTTATGAAATGCAGTTTTGACATGAATGTTATTTTCAATGTTCGTAACAAGGATAATACATCGTAGATCTACTGATTATTCCTACCCTCGACACTAAATCTCATAAATTGTCCTTCCACCTGGCCGCACAGTTCCCGTCTTTAAATCCAAGTCATTGTATCTCAGCCCAGAATCCAAGTTATCAATCCTCTTCAGTTGCTCCTCAGTCAACCGGATCTGGGACGTGATGTGGAGGTTCGACTTGATTCTGTGCGGGTTACTAGATTTCGGTAGGACACTGACGTCACGTTCAATGTGCCAGCGCAGCAGAACATGGCCAGTATTAACGTCCAATCCCGACTGTTCCTTTAGCTCTTTTGCAATAGCTTCGACAACTGGTTCTTTAATGATTTCTTTGTGAACATTGTCGATTTTCCCGGGACGTCCCAGGGGAGTGTAGGCTGAAAGATGAATGCCGTTGTCTTTCACAAACTGCAACAGTGAGTTCTGCGCCAAGTAAGGATGTCGCTCAACTTGGTTGACGGCTGGTCGGATGCGAGCGTAAGTGAGAAGATCCAGAATGAGCACGCTGGGGAAGTTGGATACTCCAATATGCTTCACAAGCCCTGCATCAACGAGATTCTCAAATGCAGCCCAGGTCTTGTGCAAAGGCACGGGCGCAGTGATTACGTTGCCTACAAGAACAACTGCATTACATCTGCGGTCGCCTAAGCGTTCTTAATTCATAATATGGCTCACCATCCTGATCCCGAGGGAAGCTACTTCCTTCCACCCTTAAATCCTCTCCAGTATACTTCCATGACAATGGCCAATGGACTAGCAGCAGATCCAGATAATCCAATTGCAAGTCCTTCAAGGTTTTCTTGCAGCTCTCCTCCACATGCTTGGGGTCGTGCTTGGTATTCCACACCTTTGATGTAATGAATAAGTCGGATCGCTTCACAACACCATCGACTATGGCTTTGGAAAATACTTGGCCGAGCTCGGCCTGGTTTCCGTAAACTTCTGCAAGATCGAAATGCCGGTAGCCAGCGTCAAGAGCGGCCCGCGTGGCCCCTGCCAATGTGGCAGCGTCGTCACCACCTCCGTACGTGCCAAAGGCAATCAACGGGATTTCTGCTCCAGTGTAAAGCTTTGTAGTTGGTTGAGACATTCTGGTGAAGCAAGCCGATGCAAAAGACGATAAAGACAAGGGGTAAGTATCAAGGTCTGCTCTCTTTTATATTCTGCTCGCAATTGCGCTCTATGATCGATGATGCGATTTGCTTTTGTAATCAACGAAATGACGCTGCGTGGCTTGTTTCGGACATGCACGTGATGAGGTTTTCGGACACAGCTTCACTTCGAACAATCTTCCACCCACGGCCCTCCGACTCCTGCCCATCCAGAACACGCTTACTTCAGCTGCTCAGAGGACAGACCGAGTGCCAGCTGACTTTGGGACGGGAAGACGGACCACAACCCTAGTTGACGTCAAGCAGCTCCAAGCGAGTCGACGGACCTCAGCTCGCTCATCGCGCCTGGTTATTCTTGGCCAGATTTTCACGCGTGTTGAAGGAAGAGTCCCGCCCATCAAATCCCCTATCGGTTGAACTGAAAGGCGCCCTTCTCTGACTTGCGGGAAGGACGCCGAGGATGTCGTACAACGGAAGTTCGATTCGGTCGCTTGAGACTCAAATGCGCGCAACAACGCTGAAAGATAAGGAACAAACGGCACCGAAGGTAAGGCCATAACCTTACGGAGTTTCTTGTGTCCCCTTTGCTACATATACTGGAGAATATCCCATCTATTGCTGCCTGTTTTCCCGACCCGGCTGTAAATTCTCATCTGACCCTTTCGCGCGTCAGGTTGTCCGTCAAGGTCTAACCAAATCGTCAGCGGCACCTCTTCGTGTTCCTTTGACGAAACAAGCAATGGCTGGTCGTCCGACAACAGAAATTGCACCATTGAAGAGATCAAACTTGTCCAATCTCAAACCACACCCAACGACAGCGGCCACAGGGTCACCGACTGGCACTAAATACAGTACTGCGAATCGCTTGAATGCAACCCAGTCTGTGGTTGACGGAAAAGGAGTCCGAGCCAAGCCGCCCCAAACATCACAAAGGCCGCCGCAAGCGCAAAAAGAAAATGCTGCCCCAAACACAGCAGCCACTACTGCAGGAGTGAAGGTTGCCACCCCTCCAACGCCAAAGATGGTCAAGTTCAACGAGACTGTGCAGATGAGAAGTCCCGAGCGTGTTCCAGAGTCCAAGCAGAACAGTGTCCTTTTAAACCAGAGTATCTATCCGCAGGCATCTTCAGTGTAGGTTTGGCGGCGACATCCTTGTTTGACTCTTGCTGAGTTTCCATCGCCCAAATAGCAGTGACGGCAGTACTCATCCCAGTGGTCGAAAATGGTCCTTGAATGATTTCGACGTTGGCAGGGCCCTTGGGAAAGGGAAATTTGGACGGGTGTATCTGGCCCGTGAAAAGCGTAGTGGCTTTGTCGTGGCTTTGAAAATCCTTTTCAAGAGTGAGCTCGCCAACGCAAAAGTTGAGAAACAACTGAGACGTGAAATTGAGATTCAGTCTCATCTCAGGTATGTTTGGGGAGACGCTACGTACTGGAATCGCAGTATTTTTACGCAGCAACCCGTTTTTCAGGCACACGCACATTTTGCGCCTTTTTGGGTACTTTTACGATGCTAAGCGAGTGTACCTTATTCTTGAGTATGCTGCGAAAGGGGAACTGTATAAGCAGCTGAGCAAATATGGGCGATTCTCGGAAAGAAGGGCTTCAAAGGTATTCGTCTATATTCTACCCAGCTTTTACCACGCGGAAGGACTCTGTATAAACTCCCATTTGCTTCTTAGTACATCGCGCAAATGGCAAATGCACTAGGATATTTGCATAAGAAGAACGTTATCCATCGTGATATCAAACCTGGTACTATATATAATACTTGCCCTTACAGTCATGCGAGTCACCACGCTGATATGCTTTGTAGAAAACCTTCTACTGGGAATGAAAGGAGAATTGAAAATCGCTGATTTTGGGTGGTCAGTTCATGCTCCTAACACAAGGTGTGTACTTAAATATAATGACTCCTCCGTATCCACCGATCCTCACCCATTCTGCCTCATAGACGGCAGACACTGTGCGGTACCCTCGACTATCTGCCTCCAGAGATGGTGGAGGGCCGCGATCACGGTCGGAATGTTGACTTATGGTCCTTAGGCGTGCTTTGTTACGAGTTTCTGGTTGGAGTACCTCCTTTTGAGGATCAGACCAGCTATCGAGCAACCTATAAACGAATCGCACAGGTGGACCTGCGTATTCCTGATTATGTCAGCGCTGAAGCAAAGGACCTTATCTCAGGCGTAAGGCGGCTGTTGTATTCCATCCTTGTTTTGATTCAGAAGCTGAATTTTTTTTTTCACACAGCTTTTGCGGTATAATCCTGACGAGCGGCTTCCACTGGAACACGTCCTGCGGCACCCATGGTTGGTTAGATATAATACGGCAAGAGAGTTGGGGATTCCTGCGGAGGAAGGTCTTCAGCTCGGTTGCCTAGAAGAAGAGGAAGAACAAAAATGAGCAGCTTAGTCGGCAAACCTTACTGGACCAACATCTGCATTTTGTATATATTAGTTTGGATGGAGGGTCAGTGGGGAGGCGATGTGGACAATAAGAAAAAGTGATGGTTATGTTTCCTGATTCTACCATGTAGTAAGATCCGAGCAGATGGATTGAGGCAGGAATCTAGCTCGAGTTGAAAGCTGGGTTTGAGATTCTTCAAAGTTTTGGCCACGCGGCGCTTTGCCGTCATTTAAAACTCATGTCCGCGGCAACCTTAAACTCTTGCTAGGATTGGGCAGCAGAAGTTTCGGCGCGCTGATATTAACTTTTGGTGAAGGGTCCTGTTCCTTGGGCATTCGCTACTCCTTTTCGCCAGGTATGATCTTCCAGGTGGTAAATCCCATGTCTGGTTCTCAATCAGAGAATCATCGTCTGACTTCACAATAGTCTCCCACTGCTCGACATCATGTATGGTTTGTGCGTCAGAGAGCTCCCGATTTGGATCAATCATTTATCGTCAATTAAACTTGAACTTAGCCTTAGATATGGGAGATCGGCAGTGGGTAGATGATAGATGATTCGGGCCGAAAGTCGTCACATCAATACTCTCGTGAACTCCAAGTCCATTAGCTTTTGAGCTTTGACAACCGACGCGCCTCATATCTCAAACGTACGCCGACGCTCTGTGATGTGAAGCTTCACAAATTTGACATTTTGTAGATACGAAAGGGCACAATCAGGCTGACAGCTCGAGGGTTCTTGGCAATGCTACTCTACCCGATGGATCTCATTGCATACCTGGCCAGTCCGTGGCACTAGCTGCAGAAACCTGTCAAAGTTAGCAGTCGTCCACCTTGGGCAGAATATTCGGATGAAGGGACGGGACAAGATTCGCTCTTGGACCACGAGACGCTTGCCTCGATGTCAGTTTTTACTTGTCGCTGATAGAGGTATCTTCAACAAATACGGCATGGTGGGTTGCAGGTCCCCTGCCTGCTTCATTGCAAGTGCATTGGCCAGATACCCCCGATAATGACATTGCGACCATGATTGGAGCATGGATGAGGAGTTTGTCGCAGCTTTGTCTTTCATTTATTGCATGCAACCCACTGTTATGCAACCAACTATGGAATATTCAGCTATCCACAAGATCACTACAAGTATATGCGTCAATTCTTTGCCATGGCCCTTTGAAACCCCAAAGACTGCACCAATTGGGTTTGGCCAGGTCTTCAAGTAACTAGTTCATTAATTGCTTGCGCTGCTAGATTCATCGCGCGGCTAAGGTGGGGTGCGGCGCCCATGGCGCGCACTAGCTGCGCACTTTGCAACGTGACGTTCATGTGATGGGGCACAGTCATGATATAGTGGCGCACTCAGAGGTGCGCGCAACATTAGTTGGGAACGCGTCATTCTTTCTGCGCGACCTCTCATCTACCCATCTTCCCAATCGCCATTCATCTGGTAAGTACTGAATTGAACACAAAGAATATGGCGAGTTTGCCTGATGCTTAGGAGCCTCTTCGGATGTGGGTGGTCTGGCAGATGGGGTGACCTGGCCATTTCCGCGTCAGATGTTGCTGTCGCAACAACATTCACAGTCCAGCAGGTGGCCGCGAGGGTATCGGTGACTTGCTTTGACCTCCCAAAGCAAGTCATCCCACTCCTTGGGCGGATTCCCTGGTGAGGTCAAGGCAGTCATCCTGCACATGGTGGATTCGTTGAGATGATGGATGTTACATCCATAGCCCGGGGGAATCCTTTGGATGCCGACGCACAAAACCATACAAAGGCCGATCCGGTTGCGGTTTTGACCTAGCTTGTAGACCGGGCAGCGATAAATCACGGCCAGTGTTTTGGACCTTTACCTTGTCAGAGTGCAGGCGGGTAAAACAACTCCAAAGCGCCAGCCCTGCGTCGTGCCAGCATGCTTTCTCTACAGGATGTCAAACCGTCGTCTCATTCATGAGAAAGTTGGGGAAAGCGGGCGATTATGGAACATCTCACACGTACGATAGTCGTATACGTGTTGTTCCGTAATCGCCCGCTTGCCCTTAACAATGTTTGAGGCTCACTGATGTCGAACGTATCTGGCTTGCTACTCACCTTGTCTTCCCTTTCTTTTATTTATCGCTACCATGGCAAATCCGACGAGCTCTACGGGCGGGCGCTTCTGTTCCATTCACAACGTTCACACAACAATTCCTGATTACAGACCAGGTTAATACGCCTTCGCGCTCCATTCAAGAATCGTTTCTTCAACAAGTGCAACGAGCCAACAGTTATCACCATGAAGAAACGGCGTTATTATGGTTGGGCTGAGGATGATAATCAGGACAAGATTATTTACGAAAGTCTTGTAATTTTTAAATTTTCCTATGGTGCACAATGCTCCTCGAAAGACTAATTGCCTTATTGCCTTTGGCTCATTAAAATGCCTTTGGCTCATTAAATGAAATATATACTCCTCATGAACCCATCCACAAAACAATGAAAGCATTTACAGTAAAAACATCTTTTCCACAGCAGAGAAATGCGAGAACGGCGACCTCGTGTGTGGTACGGCACTATCGTACAATACCGCGGAAGAGCATTAGGGACGTTACGTCTTTACTGCGACGCTGGCCCCTCCTCCCGTTCTGTGATGGCCGGTATCTGCCTTAGTGGTTCCATGACCCCCACCGTGATGATGATGTCGTCGAGATGTCTTCTTTTCAATTGCTAATGGAGAGGATCCTGATGGTGGGTTATTTGGAGGTTTCTTCCGGGCAGTGTTGACGTCCTCCTGCGGGTGTGGATTGGGCTTAAGAGCTTCGGCTTCAGTGAATAATCGGACGACCTTTCCAACTCCTTTCGTTCGACCTGGGAGAGACAATTGCATTGAGTATATGTACAACGTCTTAAAGCAGCGTGCTAGCACCAACCTTCACGGAACAGTAATCGCGTTCCCTCCTTGAGATATTCAGGGTGCTGAATGAATCTGAACAGCAATGAGAAATCAATTCAAGGTGTCAAATGTTATCAATGACTATTTGGGTATCCTACGTACCGAAATCGCACAAACGCACGGTCGCCGGTTCGTAATACTTGCTTGTCCATTCCAATAATCTTTGCCGTTTGTCTAACACATCCACAATGCAACATCGCCTGATACTTCTGCGAGATAGTAGTACTGTGATACAAAACAAGAATTTCCGCCTCAAATTCGTAAACGGCCTTCGCAGCGGCATTTTTGCTGCAACGTGCGTATGATGATAAGGATATTCAGTATTGTCTAAGTCAATGTCATATTAGGGGTAGCAATCATACCTCAGCATCACCATGCCCTTCCGAATACCCGCACGTTTGACTTTCTTCAAGGCGAAGGAAGCGCTGTGTCCTGCTAATGCAACAGGAACATTGACGCGCTTCCTGTGTATTGACTTCACCATTGTCGACATGAAATGTCCGTTCGCATCGGGTCCCAAGAGCAACTGGTCTCCAACATGCACGATGCCTTTGGCAACAAAGGTCAGGATCTAGTACGTGTTCGTGTTGCTCTTTTAAAACGTACCGTTAATGACAGTTCCACTGACGACAGTACCAACACCGGGCACGCTGAATGTATCCGTGATCTGATACTCGACCGGCTGGTCTGGGTTATACTTTCCAATACCGTTTGCATGGATGACATTCAGGAAGAGCTTCAACAAATCCAAGCCTTGGCCAGTGACGTTGGATACTTGGAAAATGGGGCAAATTCTGGGAAAATGTTAGGGTCGTACGGTGATTCGGCCTCAATATGCGCGTACTCACCGTTCGCTGACGAAATTACCCGCGGTAACCAGCACATCGCCGACCGTGTTGATGAACATGGGAATCTTACGGCACCCAGAACTCTTCAGTATTTTAGTAAGCTGGCTAATAGTGCTCTCCAGTACGTTACTCGGACACATGTCGATTTTGGTTATGACGATGAACACCGGCACGTTGAGGGCCAATGCTAAACCGAGATGCTCTTATCCAAGTATAAAGTCAGCTTCTCCGTGGGATATGTTGTCTGAAAAATTGTTTTACCTTTCGTCATTCCAATTATCCCAGCATTTGAACCAATCTGCGAAAGAGAGCACACGGTTAAATCACGATAAGGAGCATCCGATCACTCCATCATGTACCATGAGCATAGCAAAGTCTGGACTGGTTCCCGTCATCCCAAATACGGTCGTTTTCAAGTACTTTTCGTGACCAGCCAAGTCCATGAAAGTCAACACCTGTATAACTCGAGTTTAGAGTCGACTCACGAACGGAAAATATCTTTGCGTGGCAGAAGCCATCTTCTGTACCTTAGGCGAATGCAAGCAGATGTCATCCCAGGTCAGCTTAGCCTTGCCGAGCATTGAGGGAGTGATTACATTCCCTTTGGAATCAAACCCCATGATTTCCATCCCAACAGAGCTAGTTCTCCCACTCTCAATCTCATGTTTGTGCTGAAAGAGATTGACGCGAGCTCTTCCGCGACCGTCATCCAGCATGTCTTTAGTCAAGACACCCAACAAAGTTGATTTTCCAGCATCGACATTTCCAACCACGCAAATACGCAGTTCTGTCATGTCCTCCACCTTGCCAGGTCGCCGTCTAATCAGAGCATGGGCGTAGAAGTAGTCCTTGGAAGCGTCCGCATTGCTCCTCCCTTCTTCTTGCGCGCTTTTCCCAGAGGATGTTAATACTACCGTGTTCCGCTGATGTATCACTGTCACGTCGGCGTTGAGCTTGTCGGCAGCGCGTCGAATAGTTTCTAAGCACATATCAAATTCACTCTGTGTCAAATTCATAGATCCTCCGTCCTCTATTTACATATCACAATAATCTGAGTTAACGCCGATGTACCGTGCACCAAAAGGAATTGACTCGTTCCTACCTTCAAGACCTATCTCGAACAGCGTTTCTCCTTGGCCAGTGCGCAATCGATCTTCCAGCTGGTTTATGATCTTTGTCATGTTTTCTGCTGTTGCGTTCAAATAAAGGTCCTGTTCAAGGAAGGGATACAGGTCAGTTCATAAACAATTCACGTGGGAACTCTATTGAGACATACTCTCAAACATAGGTTTGCGTCAACTGCTCCAATAACCTCCTCTCCAAAGAAAGATACATGATCCTCTGGATTTTCAGGTAATGTATCACTCAAGGACGTCGCTGCTAGCTGCTGCGCCAGAGCGACCGCATCGGAAACAGAAAGGCCGTTTGTAGCCATGGCAGATCCCCCAAGCCCAGGAGTTGCTATCTGGGGGACCAATTTTTCGAGCAAAGGAAACGAGACCTCAAAGCAGCAGCTACCAATATAGCGCTGATAGCTAGTCTCTTGCTTGTAAGCTTGTTAACGGGGTGGACAACGGTGGGATGAGGTTTATATCTTAACAGCAAGAGTGGGGCAGTTGAAGCTCACCTGGCTGACTCATCGCGGTACGTGTTCCTCCACTGGCTGCCCCCGCCTTCTGTGACTTTGCGTGCGCAGCACTTGCCCAATTACATGACTGTGCCACAGAGCAACTTGGCCTCTCCTGGCATCTTCAAGGGATGGTTCTGGGGGAGTGATGTCGAGGAAAAGTTCCAGGATTGATAACGCCTTTGCAGACACGGGGGATTTAGAGTCTCATAATGCAAGGAAGAGGAAACATGCAGAGGATTCTGACGGGAGTGATAGTTCGGTTTCGGACGAAGAGGACAGGAGAGTTGAAAAGAAGCTGTTACTTGACCTGCAAAAGTGGGAGAAAGGCTGGAATGTGGAGTTGACCAACCAGCGCAAGGTTCGGGAATCTGTCGCATTGGCTGGCGGATTGCATTAGCCACCGGTTTACCGTGTTGCATTCGAATTCTATAGAAGGTATATAAGCGAGCCTTGAAAGCATACACAACTGGATTCCGTCCGTCCTCCTGGGAATTGACGCCGTCAAACACTCCGATAAAAAAAGAGGCAGGATCAACAACGGGGAGCTCGATTGTTGTTGTGGAAGGAAAGTTCGAGCGTATGAACTCTTTCACATTTATTCCAACTGCACGGAGTGTAAAGGTACTCACAACAGAAACCCCGTGCTGCCATCTTATGGGACACCTTTGGCTAGTTTGTTCACATATGGTTCTTCAAACTGTAGGAGCCGAATGACCCCGTACGGCGTTCTGCTTTGTTGAGCTCAGGAGAAGAAGACGATGAATGGGTAGAGGACTTGGCAAACTGGTCCATGGAAAATGATAAGGGTGGGCCATTGCATTATCTGACTCAACAACCGTCCCGAATTGCGGGGCAGGTTCTGAACCTCACGCTCGCATGAACATCAGAGCGCCAAAAGATACTTGCGTTTAGTGAGCATATCTTGTCTTCGTGCGCTCCGAGGGATGTTCTGCAAGAGCTCTTCGCCAACCTTTCAAATGGCAAACGAAAGGCCACCTTCACTTCTACGAAGCTGGAGGTAACCCGAACTCTTCGAGCACTTGCCCGTCAGAAGATTGGAAGCATGAGTGCTGTCGAGCTGCTTAAACGGTAGATTCACTCCTCTGAGTCTTGTGTCGACCTGCTGTGCTAATCTGTGTGAGACGGTGATCTTCGTCAGGCATTTAAGATTGAGCACGGATGGAGATCGCCGCTCGCATACCGCATTCGATGGTGAATTCCATCTCATATGTCAAATATGTGGGTTAGCTGGATGTCAGACACATCTAATGTCTTTCGATAAGGATGGTCAGTGTGCTGCGGTCGGTCTTGGAGACTGGATTACCAATGCCCTAGTATCCACTACAGCGTTGCGCCAGCGCAAACCTTTCATCGAAATACCCAATGTCCCGAAAAGCGTCTCTTCGCCATGCAGCTCAAACTGTTGCTATTATTTTCAGGTACATACCCTTATTTATGAGGAAACGTCTTGTGAGACAACCCTGATTAAATCTGTATATAAGAGAGAGACAGAAATCTGTGAGGACACGATATCAGCCCGTGTTGCTGACTGGAAAAGTGATGAATTGAGGACTCTGGGAGTCGCTTACCGATGCTTTGGACGCGACTACTGCCGAATATCAATATCATATTCGAATAAGTCGTGTGCAGACGTGAGTTCACATACCACTGCGATGTGCAGTATACATTCCTTGATCCGATGTAACCTGTTGATACTTAGGTTTACTACATGGTCATCGCCTTGACTAACGGCGACTGCACAGCGCTCGCTATGTACGAAGGGGCCTTAATTTCATCATTGACCGAAATGATCAAGGAGGCGGATAGGCTCGCCATCTCTGGCCGCATGGCACTACCTCCTGCTGTTCCCAAAAAAGGTCCTCAAATATGTTTTATCTTCCGCGCTAGTTGTTCCAATACTTCTGTTTATAGAATATTCTCCCACTCGGAAGCGTACGCCGACCGCTCCTTGCAGCTGTGAAGATCACTTACATAACCCCGCTACCGCTGTGTGCACAGAAAACTGCAGCTGCGTGAAAACGGGGAACTTTTGCGAGAGAACATGCGCGTGCTCCAAATTCTGTCCATATCGATATCCTGGCTGTGACTGCGTATCGGGGTGTCGTGCTAAAGTGATTAAAGTTCCAGCCACCTGGGACCAAACGGAAAACAGGCATGTGAAAGGTCATTTCAAACTCCAAGCGAACGGGAAGGAGTTTTGTAGATGTGTTCACGAAGAGAGGGAATGTGATCCTGATGTGTGTAGGTGCGTGTGCTGCGAGAACTTTAGTAGAAAGATGAATACAAACTAACTTAAATATTGCCCAGATCCTGCGGTGCAGATGGTACAGCGAAGTAGTGATATTGAACAGTGCATTTATTAGACTGAGATTATATCTTGATTGTAGTGGAGTGTGGGGCTGTTGGACGGAAGACATCCTCCTTAACCTGCCATAATCAAGCTATGCAAAGAAATATGAAGAAGGTATTGGTACTTTGCTGACGCTACACTGCAAGCTCCGAAGTTTGCGATAACCGCGACGTCACATAAAATATAGCATCTATGTGTTGGCGACAGCGAGGTGCACGGTCGTGGAGCATTTTTACGTGAGCCTGGTATGGTGTGCGACGTCTTCCTGCTTCAAGCATGCGACTCACGAGCATTAAATATTAGCGGAGAAAGGGGAGCTGCTTGCTGAATACACGGGAGGGGTATGTATAAGAATCTAAGTTTTCCGTGTACTATAGTGCTCATCATCCCCATATATAGGTGATATCCGTTGCAGAATCAAATAGGTGTGCCATCAAACTTGAGGACAGATTCTGACTGTAGCTCACCACGTTGTTCGGTCAAACGCAGACGGGATGCCATCAATGCAGCGTCCAAATTAAATTATCTTTTCAGCTTGGGAGATAAATATGCGCCATTAGTGGATGCCTCACGGAAAGGGAACAAAACCCGATTTATCAATCATGGAGAATATCCAGATAAAGCCAATTGCTTCCCAGTTGGTGAGGAGAGCTCAACTGTTGAACTAAATTCGCCAAAGTTCTAATGGTATCTATCGGATTCGATTAAACTAATTAGTTAAGATGGTGAGCGGCGAACTTAGGTAGGTGCAGTGTTCCAGTTTTCTCCTGTTTTTTGAAACCAGTTCCCACTCATCTATCGTTTCCAGGGTTGGCATATACGCTGCGCGGCGGATCGAAGCTGAGAAAGAGCTCTTCTTTGATTATGGCGAAGATTTTACCAAGTAGGCCTCTGGACAAGGTCATTGGCATTGTGAACCACGCACTTACCAGGATGACAGCGGTAGGCAAACACCAGATACCTGCTGAAACCTATGCAATCCAGCAGAATCCATACTTTCACAGCTTTCTGGTCCAAAAATGACTCAATCCACGGGATCTGTTTCAATTTATGATGCAGAAGGCGGGACACAAAGCCAAATAGACTCTAACGGAACTCGGACAATGGCTGTCGTTCAGACTAACAGGAAGTGTCAAAGAATCCGCTTCGTTCGATTATCGCGTGCTAGGCCTCCCAGTCTTCATACGACATCAGCCGTGTCAAATACAATACATTAGATTGAGCAACTACACCTCAGCTAATCAAGAAGTAGATAGTTTAACTGCTCCATATGAAATTGTCTAGCCGTAGTAGCATTGATAGGGTTTACTACTTCTTGCTTATGCGATCAGCTTAAGTAATCGCGGATTCTATTTCAGAAATAGATGCATTGCTAGTAACATAAAAGTTACAATAGAAAAACACAACCATGCACTCTGAAAGATACACTCCCACTGTTTCTCTTCTTGAATCCATATTAGTTGCTGCCCCGCCACAGGAACGGGATGAACTACGAGGGTTGCTGGGGGAACACTTGGTTGGCCAGGTTGAGGAATTGGAGTTGGAAGCCAGGATGCTGATGGAGATACATGAGGAGTACAGGCAAGAGACTGACAAGGTGAGTTACTATTATTTGCGGTACGCTGCTTTCGTGTAGAGTTCCATTGAAATCCTTTTGCCCAAGTCTTTTGTCGAAGGCATGGTGCAGGGAGGCATCGGCTCTGGTACTTTCCACCGCTCAGCTTTGATACAAAAAATTCGACTATTGTTGGACAACTTCAAAGAGGTATGTCCTTATATTCCCTCGTGTCTTTGAATGGACAGATTTGCTGAGACACAGGATAGGTAGCGGACGATCACCGGTCACAAGAATCAATACTGGAAAACGAGCAGGATATCCGGATTGGTACGGCTCCTTTCGCCCGCATTTTTATCTGAGCTTCAGCAGTAGAAGAAAACTGATTCCTAAAAGCCTTCCCGTTCTCACTGTATTTGGCCATGTAGTAAATTACATCCATGCGGAAGAGACATCGAGGAGACGGCGACCAATATCTTCGGGTATTGTTGCGATTTGTCATACGGAGACCACAGAACTTTGGCCTGATTACCATTTGCGCTTCAAGGTGCGGGAAAGCGACCTGGATCAACACCTGCACTCCTGGATACAGGTCAAGTTAAGAACATCCTCGATGCGACTGATGTCTTAAGTCAATTTCGGTAGGATTGTCTTTTGGTGTCCCGTCTCAGCAGGACAACTGTCAAATTAACACTGAACATTCGATAAACAGTCGTGCGCTCATGAGCGAGAAAGACAGGCTGTTGACTGAAGTGGAAGCGCTACGGCAAGCCATGGATGATGAGAGAGACCACCGATCGAAGTGGGTTAAATCCTTGTTTAACTGGCGATGGTTGTGCTAACCGCGGACATGCAGGGCTGAATGTGTCAGAGGTTTAAGCCCTCCATCGATTCAAGACTTGCGGAGTTTTTCGGACAAGTTGGAGGTACCACCGCAGATGAATGAAAAGCATTTGTCGAATTTGGAGTCAACTGACTGCAAACTATCCCTTTCAGAACAAGTGGAGAAAGCATGAGCGGAAGGCAGACCTTGACTCCTTGTTGGATCGAAATCAACATGCCAAGACAGGTATCGTTCTCTCGATGCTCATCGTATTGCAGGCTGCGATGAACTTATGGATTGCAATGAATAGGTCCTGTCCTTGGACCAATCACCGCTCAGCCGCGTCCTCCGAGCATCCCTCCCACAGCCCCACAAGCACCACGAGTCTTCCGCGTTCACCGAATCATGACAGATACGGACGTAATAGATACATCCAAAGCAGGTTTCATGGTTGTAAACCGACACCAGGCTCATGAACAGGTGACTTGAATTCCCTCAGATTCCTTGTTGATCTATCTGCTGTGCGCGCCTCTACACTGTCCTACTGTCAGCCTCGGGTCCCAATCCTCCATACCCAAGTGGCACGGCCAAAACTAGGATCCAGTCACAAGACTGCACCAACCGATAGATGATAACATCCTTTTCGGTTTCATTTCCATTTACCTGACCAACTATATACAGCCATCGTTGACTTGTCTCGATCTGTACACCTCTGTGAGGGTTCGTACAGCATATCCTCTCTTGCGTAATTCGGGTAGGAGTATCTTCAATGTATCAATGGTCCATGACCGGCAATCGTGAAGTACGATGATAGCACCAGGATGCACCCCACGGAGCACATGCCATGCATTTAAACGGGCATTGGAAATATGTGGATCATGTGGATATACACAACCCAAGGCCGTCCGATACCCGTGCTTCTCTACGGTAGCTAGCATCGCTGAGTTGAACCACCCCGATCCCGGCCTGAACCATCGATATTTGACCGGTGCTTCTAACTGAACCGGCTCACTTCTCGACGCATCTGCAGTGGGAGATGGTATAGACGGAAGATCTCCGGAAGGCACTGTACTGTCGACTATCGCAACACTCTTTCGTCGCCTGGGAGGCGATAATGCGAGATTGTCGTATTTTCGCAGCAGGGTATCAACTTGAAGTAGTTGTTTTTCAAAGATGGCTGGAGGTAGCTTGACACTGGCGTGATCAAACATGAGGTGATTTCCCAGTTCACAACCATGGGACACTATTGCAGTCATCAGATCGTTAAACGATCCAGACTCTAGTTCAGATGTGCTCCCCTCTCCAGTGAGAGTATTGAACTTTTCCACATATGAACCAATAACAACTGTAGTAGAACAAGATACCATGTATGAGTTAGCGCATCGCAAAGAGTGAACGGTCCTACGTACAGAATGTCGCCTTAGCATCGTGCTGGCGCAGGAGAGTCAAAATTGCCGCTGTAAGCTGCAAAAAACGATTTTATTGTACATTACAATATCCATTCCCACCTGTGGTGTTGTTCGGAAGCTTTCGAGTAACCCACCGGAGACGGGGAATCATCAATAGTCAGGGCAATGACCTTGTCGG
Organism: Spizellomyces punctatus DAOM BR117; assembly: GCF_000182565.1. Taxonomy (NCBI): domain Eukaryota; kingdom Fungi; phylum Chytridiomycota; class Chytridiomycetes; order Spizellomycetales; family Spizellomycetaceae; genus Spizellomyces; species Spizellomyces punctatus. The sequence continues at coordinate 1,316,214 of NW_015971541.1, read as the reverse complement.
CGTGGCGACTATTTATTGTTTGACGAACTCCATCGTCGCAGCAGAATAACACCTGCGGAAAACAGCGAGAAGCATACGATATAATCCACCTAGGCTGCAAGTAAGCGACCAGCGCTATGAATAAGGGAATGACGAGTATACATAGGATAGCGAGTGGGTATAGCACTGTCATGACGGATTGGACGGTTGACCACTGGATGAGTGGACCAAAGCATGCTGACGTATCACTGTCTCCGCTTACGTTATTGACCTGCCGATCGCTAAATGAGCACTTTTAACCACTCAACTACAGAGTGTGCAGACATGACGTTCTACGACTGCGCTATAAGATTAGAATAATGAAACGAACGATACCCGTCAGATTTAGATAACAACGACCACCACATCTGGCACAGAATAACGTGAGAGATCGTCTAGCGTGCTTTCTTTCTTCACCTAGAAACTGACATTTAATAGGGCATCTGACATCCTGCGTCAGACGACAGAGATCTCGCAATAAGCGATTCAACTTATTTATCCGACTTTGACTGGTCACAGATGCGGCAAACCGCCAGCGAGCCACGGAAGGTCGATTAGCGGAGTTCGAGAGTTGCGCAGATCCTCTGCTTCTGAAGTCTGCGCCAGTTCAGAAATACACAGTTCGACACAAGGAGAATTGGGAACTATCAAAGGATTTGATTTTTCAATGAGATAATACTGGGCCGACCTTAAATGTTGTCTGGTGAAGTACAGACTCCTTGCTTGAAAAAGACATTACAGCACCAGGTCATGTATCCCCTTTCGTATTTGGTCAAAACATAACGCAGGCCCCCTTTCACCTGCCGAGGCCCTCCCTATGACTGCCCTCCCCCTTAGAAACAATCATAGAGCTCCAATCCGAAGATGGAGGTAGCTGCTCACACCACGCACACTACAGTCCCGACTGGACTATTCGGCCCCTTAATTCCCATGTGTATATGCGTGCATTCAAGGAGGTCCCCCTCGAATCGAAGTCGTGTCCTTCCTGGACACGCTGATCTAATCCGTC